>NW_026592510.1:22174496-22176118 GCF_907164565.1 Psammomys obesus
CCTTCCTTCCTTCCTTCCTTCCTTCCTTCCTTCCTTCCTTCCTTCCTCTCTTTCATCCGCTCTTTTTTCCTTCCTCCCTCCCTCTCTCCCTTCCTTTCTTCCTTCCTTTTTTGTTTTGTTTGTTTTTTTGAGATAGGGTTTTTCTATGTAGCCTTGGCTGCCCTGGAACTTGCTCTAGATCAGAACTAAATGAGAATAACAGTGGTAGGTTTGCCTTAAGAGCTGTTTTCCCTCAGTAGTCAGTAATCTGAAGAAAAGCTATCAGAATAGGAAATGTGGTTTGGCTCTCTGGTTTTCCTTTAGACACAGCCACTGAGTCCACAAAGCTGTTTCTCCAAACCTAGGGGGAAAAATGGTGGGAGGGATCCTCAGAGTCCCCAGGTTACTTCTTTGATCTCTTCTAAGACACCTCTCTCTTGCACGTTTAGTTCCTAGTTGAAGCGTGACAAAAGTGGGCGCCATGCTCACCATATTGCATACCCTAGGAATGAGTGTGTTGTGAAGGCCCGGCCCTAGGTCACATTGCCAGTGCCATCTTCAAAGGAAACCTTAAAGTACAAAGTACAAAGCACAGAGAAATCCTATTCATATAACCTCTGTGTATAAATGCTATAGCATTTAGCTGTGTTTTTATGTACTTCTTTTCTTCACTGAAGTATTTTGAAGCAGATAATAGATAACATGCATTTGTCCTTTGAGGAAAAGGTACACATTCATCTAAATAATGGGTTTTATTTCAAAGATTTTTTCCTTTTTTATGTGTTTGTATGTTGGGGGATGGATATGCACATGACCCTTGTAGGCTAGAAGAGGACATCATATCCCGGTAATTATTTATGGTTGTGAACCATCTAATGTGGCTGCACTCTGGTCAGTGCTCTTAACTGAGACCTCTTCACTGCACTGAACATGATGGTTATGATGCCTTTCATTGCTTAAGAAATAATTATCTAATAGTTTTAATACTTAACCAGCAGTCAAACTTCTTTGAGTATTCACAAAGCTTATTTTATTGAAATATCCAAATAGGATTCATTATTCCTTTTTGTAAGAACCCTTAACCCTTTCCTCATCTAATTTTTTTTCTAGTGAAACTAAATTAAGTGCTGATTTTCATGTGTGTATGTGACTGACTCTATGTGTGTGCCCCATGTTTGTGTACCTGCTGTCCACAACAGCCAGAAGAGAGTATTAGATCCTCTGGAATTGGATTTACAGTCAGTTGGGAACTACATAATGTGGGTGCTGGGACTTAAACCCTTTGCAAGAGTAACAAGCAATCTTAATAGCTGAGCCACTTCTCCGTCTATCTCTACAGTTGTTGCCCAGGTTGGCCTTGAATTCAAGATCTCCTGTGCCTCTTCTTGGGCATTTCCTATCAGTGTTCACAACCACAACAAGCTACATTTGCTTATATAGTATGTGCATGTGCATATGTTTTCCATGGCATGTTTGTGCAGACCAGAAGTCAGTTTTGAGGTACCTACTTTATCTCACTATGTGGGTTCCAGGAATTGAACTTAGAAGGCAGGCCATCAGGCTTGGTGACAGGTGCCTTTACTATTAATCAATCCTTATGGATCTGGTTTACCCTTTTCAAACCAACTTTTGCTTTTTTTTTT
>NW_026592510.1:22176128-22199519 GCF_907164565.1 Psammomys obesus
TTTTTTTTTCTTCCAGCAGTGAGAATCAAATAGATATAGATACTGAAATTCTGTACTGAGTAGTATACTATCTCCTGAGATCGGGGAGTTGACATTCCTACCAAGTTTGGTATTCAAAGAAGGAGGTGAGGAAATCAAGAAAATTTGAAGAAAAATATAGCAAAACAAGATGTTTTATCATCCTTAACAAGCTTAAAAAAAATAGGGTAGGAGGATAAGAAACATCACATACTTGTCTCAGCTAGACTCCAAAATTATGAGAGACCTTAGGCAAAAACACAATAAAAGACACACAAGTGAAAGAATGAGTTCAAGGGGAATGTGCTTAGGCCAAGACAAATAGATTGGGACACTGTGCCCTAAGGCAGTGAACAGGACTGCAAAAATAAGCATATTTTTACAGGGAGTTTACAACCTTCCCTGTAGTTGTAGCCCTCCTCCTGCTTCTGCTTCTCTTGATACTCCTCCTCCTCCTTTCCCACTACTTAAGCAAGTATTCATACTTGTTTTGCTTTTAAAGTTAAAATATCATCCTCGTAAAGGGTGATTCAAGGAAGCTCTTTGTATACTTTTTGAACCTGGTTTCTGAAGGTTGGGAAGCTAGCTGGCTGACACGTTGGGGCCTGCCGACTTCTGTGCATGTGAACTATATAGCCATCCCTTGTGAGGAAGGCAGTCGAGGGATGTTTGCTTTAACAACTAAGTGGCAAAGCATCTGTACTTAGCACATGATTATTGTTACTACTTTAAAATAAATTAGTAAGCCGGGGCAGTGGTGGTGCACACCTGGAATCCCAGCACTCTGGGAGGCAGAGGCAGGCGGATCTCTGTGAGTTCCAGGCTAGCCTGGTCTACAAAGTGAGTTCAGGACAGCCAAGGCTACACAGAGAAACCCTGTCCCAAAAAAACCAAAACAAAAAGAAACAAAAAACAAAACAAAAAAAAAAGATTTATAAAATAAGTTAGAATACTATATGAATAATTAAAAAATGATTTGGGTTTCTTTAGTCTTTGGAATATTTAAATTATCTTGTGTTCCACAGGCAGACTGACAATAGTAAAAAACAAAATAGAAATGGGCCAGGCTGTGAGGGAAATTATTCTGAGATTAAAATTTTGCTACAGCACATCTATGAAACAGATTTTGTAAGTGCTGATGGTATAGGATTAAGTGTAGCTGTGTAAGTGCTTATTTAATTCCTAAAGGGATTTTGTGTTCAGGATCATTCAGCCTCTGTGGAGATCATGATTTTTGTGTACGTTAAAGCAAGACCACTTGCTGCTTAAAATACATGAAATCAGAGATCAAACTGGGAGAACCTTGTAGCTTCTTGTCATTTTAAGTCTTGGTTTAAAAGGCTTCACCTTCTGTACCAGCACTGTGTGCTGCTGCTTCTAGGAGAGGCCAACAATACCTGCTTGAGAGCTGAGTAAGCGGCAGAGGACTGTGGTTTACCTTGTGTTTTGCAGAGCACCTCTTATTTTCGTATCAGATTATCTGTAAAATGGACTTACCTTTCTAGTACTGTAAAGGTTCCCAAGGCCACCTTCCTCTAATTGTGTGGGGAGGGAGCAGATCCAGCAGGACTTATTAAACAGAAGAAACTTGTGCCTCTTCTCATTATTTTACTACTCATACACCTAATCCCTGTCAACAGGGTTGGCTTTTTGGGAAAAGAACATGCATCCCTGCACTATAATACCGATTGCGTTGCAGCGCCTTTTCTTTGGGCTGGGTTAAGGGAGCAATCTTTTGAGGCATAAAGAATAAGCTTTGGTATGGTGCATATGCAGGGAGATGGGTTTTTGCAACATTTAGGGTGCTGCAGGGCAGCAGAGCTGGGTCCACAGGGGATACTAAAGTCTGTGCCCCCATCCTTGTCTAAATCTGAATCTGTCCATCACAGAGTAATTATCCCAGGCAACCAGCAGCAACTGGCTTCACTTTTTCTGTTGCAAATCTATGTGAAAAAAGGAACATGTGGGTTTAGGGGAGGGAGTTTTGTGGGTTTTCAAGGGGGTCGACATTTTGTTGGTTCATTTTGGCATGTGTTTCCTTTAGTTATCAATGTGGTGTTGTATAGCTGTTATCCATAGCTGCAGAATGAGGAAGACCTTCTATCATATACAGGATAACCAGAATGAAAAATTTTATTGTTCAGACCAACAAGGGTCTAGCCGATTCCATATTTCTTAATAGAAGTGCCAAAGGTGCCAGAGCTCATGAAAACAAACACATGTTGGGTATAAAGTAGTGTCTGCCTTTGGCAGATAGGAGAACTAGGATAGCAGGTTGATGTAAGTGAATTTTCCACGAGGTTCAAGATCTCAGAGGCTTCTGAATTGTGAAGGTTTCAGCTTCTCACATGGTCCAGGACTGTTCTGGCAAAGATCTCTATTCTAGAAAATTGCCTCATCTGGAAGTAGAAAGCCATTCCTGGATAATCTTTGTAAGGCTCTGGGAATCATCAGGTCATATTTGGGGCAGCCTATTCTTAACAACTTCTAGACCCTGTTGAAAAGTGGGTCAAAACACCCAGGAAAAGATGTCGTTGTGCTTGGAAATTGTTCTGCTTTCTTCCTGTCTGGCATACTAGTTTATATGCTTATCTCAAGTTTGGAATTTTATTAAGAGAAATACATATTTCTACAGTATCAAAAGCAAGCACCCATTGTATTTCTTTGAGATTTGTCTTATGTAAAAATACACCTTTGTTAGCTCAGAAAACACTAAGAGGAAGGACTAGATTAAGTAACCTTAAGAGTTTTTCAAAAACAAACACGATGCAAATGAGAGTAGGTAGAGAGGATAAAACATTCCGCCCATGGACTCAGTTAAAAAAAAAAAAATGCTGGTGGAACGGCTCAGCGGAAACTAGTCACCTCCTGCCAAATTGCGTGACAACCTGAGGTTGTCAGTTGCCAGGACCCACATGATGGAAGTTAAGAATGACTTAAGTTGCCTCTGACCACTACATGCATGCACTCCCACAAACAAAATAAATACTATAACAAAAATACTACAATGTTTTAAAAATGTAATTCCAATCAATTTAGATATTCTTAGAACAGTGCAAGATATATGAAAGCATGCTTTAAATGTCAGCAGCCAGTGAAAAGGGCACAGTTGATAGAAAACTTTGGCCTTCAAGAACCTGAAGGCTATATCCCTGAAATAGGATAAACACCAAAGAGAATTGTCTGTTATATTAAACCCGTACGAAATGAAATGTTTTAAAAGCCTGTTTTGTTTGGCTTTAAAACTAGATATTTTTAAATGGTTGTCATGTTTATTTTGGGAGATAGACAAAATATGATAACAAATACTGTTGTAAGTAAGTTTTAGACCTCAACCCACAGTCCACTTAAAACAATATTGAATATAACTATTCTGTTAGGCAAAATACCCATCAGTTAATGTTGAAGATCTCCTTTCATGATGCACATATGGCAAATGAGGAGAGTGAGATACAGTGAGTTGAAGTAACTGGCTCATCATTTCCCAGGAGGGTATCACTGATCTGTTTAAATACTGAGTTTGTCCTTATCACTTCTTTTTTCTTTTATTATTATTTTTATTATTATTATTATTATTATTTTATAGTAATTACAGTTTACGGACTTTGTAATCCAGCTGTACTCTGCGTAGTTTAAACTCTCATCTCAGATGAACCGTGCCTAGGCTGTGTACGTTAGAGGCACCCTGACATTTATAAAAGTACTTGCTATTATATGAGCAGCTACCAGTTCATGCTTGTCAAATCAACAAGAATGCAGACTAAATGGATGCTGCTTTTGCATATTTATATGGTGATGTGTTATCTTGTGATGTGTTTCTTCTATATGACTGATCTGTGGGTGTTTTACAGTTTGAGAACCTTTGAAACTGGAGAATGAAGACTCATTTTTACCTCACAGCATATTAGAATATCATCACACAGTCTTGTGTGTTTTGTGTTATATTTTTCATTTCCAGAAGATACAGCTTAGAATCTGTTGTCTGGTTAATTAAAATGTATGCTGATAAGAAATCTGACAGTGTTTAATGGGTAGCTTTATCAGTGTGTTGGAGGTTAAAAAAGCAATGTTTGTATAGTAACAGAATTTCCTGATTTGGGTTTTATAGTTTGGTATCATTTTTGTTTCATGGACAAGCATGGATGGCTGTTTTGTTTTTTAACTTTAGCCATGAGTTAAATTTAGTGGTAATACTTTATAACTTAAGTGTCTCTACTAATTCATAATTTAAAAATCTGTTCATCTTTTTGGCTCTTCCTTAAATGCTGAGCACATACCTGTGCTGCCAGCATTTTGACTCCCATTCTATGCTAGCTGAACTTGTGGAGATTTAGGGTACAGATGAAGTAGCAACCACTTGTGATAAATACTGTTGCTAGTTTTTCTTTAGAGCCCTTCTTTTCTGTCCTGCTGCTACCTCCTCCTGTCTCTTCAGAAAAAGACATCTTAATACACATAGAATAGAGCAGATGGGATAGTTGAATGGCAGTCACAGAGAAATGCTTGATTCAACACTGTATCATTTTTATGGAGGATTCCTAGAGGAATTAAGCTAAAGGCTGCATGTTGTGATGAGCTACATTTTTGAAAATACCACATTGAGATCTGCGGCTTGACGCTTTTGGGTGGGTTTCTGTATCCATTCCCAAAGAATAAAGACAGAAATTAAATCTTATGCCAGGCCTTGTGCTACAGCCCTGTAATCCTAGCTACTTGGAAAACTAAGGAGAAAATTCCAAGTTCAAGCGCTACATGGACTACAGATTGAATTCAAGAGTGCCTGGGCAACTTATTAAGACCCTGTCTAAAAGCAAAATGAAAAATCACTGGGGCTATAGCTCTGTAAAGATGCCTGTCTAGCGTGTGTGAGACCCTCATTATTTTTCATTTAATTAAATGAATTTATTTCTGACAAAAAGGGGGGGATATGAGAACAGACATTTTAAAAAGATTTTTTTAATTAATCTTTTTTCCTTTTAATTTTATTTTACCTTACATATAGGTGTTTTGCCTGCATGAATGTCTAAATACCGCATGTATGCCTGGTGCCCTGGGAGGCCAGAGGAGGGCATCAGAGTCTCTCTAACTGCAGTTATAGGTGGTTGTGAGCCACCCCGTGGGTCCTGGGAACTGAACCTGGATCCTCTGGAAAAGTGGCCAGTGTTCTTAACCACTGAGCCATTTCTCCAACCTCTTTCAAGTTGTTCGTGTGTGTGTTTGTGTGTGTGTGTACACGTACGTACATATGTGTACATATGAGTGCAGGTGACTGGAGGCCAAAGACATCAGATGCCTTGGAGCTAGAGTTACAAAGTAAAGTGAGTTGCCTGTGTGGATGCTGAGAACCAAATTCTGGTTCTGGTTCTCTGCAACAGCAGTGTACACTAAGCCACCTCTCCTGGCCCTAGCCTCTTAAAAAAAGGCAAGAATGTAGTCATTTACATTAGCAATTTTTTTATAACTAGGGCCCTAATCTCTCTTAAGATTCCTTTTACATTCATTAAGCATCCTTAGTGCTGTTTTATTACTGTTTTTTGCATCTCTTTTAGCCAAAAATTTCAGCTGTATTACATAGTAGCGTAAGTGAGGTGAGAGGTGATAGAACCCTACACCAGCCACTTTGATTGTATGGATAGCAGTCACAGTATAAGACTCTTGAAGCTAGAATGCCCTAGTTGAGCAGATGTAGAGGGATTGCTACGTTATGTCCTTTTCTAACATATATTTGATGGTCTTTTAATTCTCGCTGATACTCATTTTAAATATAGGTTTAATTAGTGGGATTTTTCACTATTTTGGTACCTAATAAAGGCTTTTGGACAGAGGGCTAAATAAATAAATTACTGCCTTTGTTATCACTGACTATACTCTGAGTATACTTACTACTACTTTTTAATGTGCATGTTCACAGTTCTCTGGGATCAGTGTTCATATCCTTAGATGAGGAGTCAGTTCTTATGAACCCACACTCCGGTGGAATTGGTGATGAAGTCTATTACACATTTACACATTTATTATTCACTAGTTAAAACATTATGCAAAAGCCCTGTTGTTTTGGCATAAGATAATTACTCTTCTTGTCCGTATGGCTATTTGGAATAAATGAGAGCTATTTCAGACATACAAGCCTACTTCAGTTTATCTCACTTTCCTCCAAATCCATGAGAGAGCAATGAGTTTATAGCCATAAATTAAACACAGTACAGTAAAGAACATTATACAGAATAGAAAGGGGCTATACAAGGTCTTGTATAACTAGAAATGGGTACTTAGCAAATAAATAGAAATCTTGCAATTCTTTTACCTCAATAATAAAAACAATAGTATGTCTATTTTGTGGGTTCTGTCAAGATTGAGACAATGTGTATGTAAGCTGCCTTGCACTATCTAATACTATCAAGATGTGACATAATCACCGCGGTCCATCCCTCTTGAGAATTTCGTAGGTTTTCCCATCGTTGCCTGTAAAATACACATGTCATCAAATCATGGATTTTGTGCTTTGCTTGTGAATCAGAAGTGGGTTGTGTAAGGGTTTTGCAGTCACCAAACTCTTGATACCTCACCAGTGACCTTGCTATATTTTTCTGTTTGGAAGTTAGATAGATTATGTATAGAAATAAATATCACATAAAAGTATATGACTCATTATAACAAATAATGAATTATTGAATTATATAATTGATAAATAGATGCATGGATATATTGTTTTTATATGGTATTTCTGTTACAGAAATTAAATGTATGGACTATATTATGAGATATGTGAAGCAAGGCAGAAAAGATGTGTATAGAGACATATAAAATCCCAAAGGCATTGAGGTCTACAGATGATGCACTTTAAGTTACATGTATAAACTGTCTCTACAATATTCAGTGCCTTTGTCTCCCGATTCTCACTTGATGAACCTGATGCATTAGAACCAGAGGTATTGCATAGGCTTCCATTGGAATCCATGAAACACACCAGATAGATGTCTTTGCTTATCAGGAGAATTCCATTGCATTCATGAATGAGACACTAGCAACATTACCTTCCCCCTTACTGGCTGCAGGCCTTGGATAAGACCCATCTCCCGTTTTACCTATTTAACACTGATGCACTGTATTGGGTTCTTTCTAAGCTTTTGTGTAACAGCTAAAGACTAAAATTAACCTGGGGGGGGGGGATTGTATTGAATTAGAATAATTTCATGTACTTACCCACCATAGTAAAAGGAAGTCAGTCAAGTCAGTGAACAGTGTACTGTTTTTTTCCCCACTTACTTACTTATTTATTACAATTTATTCACTTTGTGTCCCAGCTGTAGCCCCCTCCTTTGTCCCCTCCCAATCCCACTGTCCCTTTGTCTTCTACTCCCATGCCCTTCCCCAGTCCACTGCTAGGTGAGGTTCTCCTCCCCTTCATTTGACCCTAGCCTATCAGGTCTCATCAGGACTGCATTATCTTCCTCTGTGGCATGGTAAGGCTACCCCCTCACCCCTGCCTCAGGGAGATGATCAAAGAGCCAGCCTCTGAGTTCATGTCAGAGACAGCCCCTGTTCCTCTTACTAGGGAGCCCATTTGGATACTGAGCTCCCATGGGCTGCATCGGTGCAGGGGTCATAGGTTATCTCCATGAATGGTCCTTGGCTGGAGTATCAGTCTCAGAAAAGACCCCTGAGCTCAGAATTTTTTGGTTATTTTGCCTTCCTTGCGGAGCTCCAGTTCGTTCCAGGTCTTTCTATCTTCCCCATCTCCCATAAGATTCCCTGTACTCTGCCCAAAGTTTGGCTATGAGTCTCAGCATCTGCTTTAATACCCTGCTGGGTAGAGTCTTTCAGAGGCCCTCTGTGGTAGGCTCCCGTCCTGTTCCCTGCTTTCTCCTTCTTCCAATGTGAATCCCGTTTGCCTTTCTGAATGAGGTTTGAGCATCTTACCCAGGGTCCTCCTTCTTGCTTAGCTTCTTTAGGGGTACAGATTTTAGTATGTTTATCCTATATTATATGTCTAATCTCCAGTCATGAGTGAGTATATAACATGTGTGTCTTTCTGTTTCTGGGATACCTCACTCAGGATTATCTGTTTTTAATTCCCACCATTTGCCTATAAATTTCATAATTTTCTTGTTTTTAATTACTGAGTAATATTCCATTGTGTTAAATATACCACAATTTCTGTATCCATTCCTCTGTTGATGGACATCTGGGTTGTTTCCAGATTCTGGCTATTACAAATAAAACTGCTATGAACATGGTTGAGCAAATGTCCTTGTATACTTGAGCATATTTTGGATATATGCCTAGGAGTGGTATAGTTAGATCTTGAGGTAGCACTATTCCTAATTGTTTGAGAAAGCACCAGATTGATTTCCAAAGTGGTTGTACAAGTTTACATTCCTGCCAGCAATGAAGGAGGGTTCCCCTTTCTCCACACCCTCTCCAGCATGTGTTGTCCCTTGAGTTTTTGATCTCAGCCATTCTGATGGGTGTAAGGTGAAACCTCAGGGTCATTTTGTTTTGCATTACCCTGGTAGCTAAGGATGTTGAGGATTTCTTTAAGTGTTTCTCTGCCATTTGATACTCCTCTATTGAGAATTCTCTGTTTAGCTCTCTACCCCAGTTTTTAATTGGATTATTTGATTTGTTGCTGTTTAACTTCTTGAGTTTTTTTTATATATTCTGGCTATTAGGCCTCTGTCAGATATAGGATTGATAAAGATCCTTTTCCCAATCTGTAGGCTGTCAGTTTCTTCTGATGTCCTTTGCTTTACAGAAGCTTTTCAGTTTCATGAGGTCCCATTTATTGATTGTTGCTCTTAGAGCCTGTGCTGTTGGTGTTCTGTTCAGGAAGTTGTCTCCTGTGCCAATAAGTTCAAGGCTCTTCCCCACTTTTTCTTCTAATACGTTTAGTGTGTCTGGTTTTATGTTGAGGTCTTTGATCCATTTTACTTTAGTTTTGTGTAGGGTGATAAGTATGGATCTATTTGCATTTTTCTACATGTAGACATCCAGTTAGACCAGCAGCATTTGTTGACGACAGTGTACTATTTTTATCATAGAACAGAGTTCTGCACACTACAGCAAAAGTGAAAGTCCACTACTGTCCTCCCCAGGATATCTCTCACATACTGAAATATTCAGAAGATACCAATCTTCCTTAGTTTTATGTGTTCTTGAGATTTGATATCTGCCGGAAAGTGCCCATTGTAAATGAATATTAACTTTCAAAGATACATAGACACAAGTATGTGTTGATGTAAAAGAAAAATCTCACTTGGTAGCAAATTGAACCTGGCCTGCGTTAACTTTAAATTATAGATTGTTACTCCATACTCTGCTACAATAAATGTATTATCCAGGCCCCTTTCAAGGACCCCATGAGTTTTCTTCTAATTCAAGTGAATCTGGCCCTAAAGGCTTTTGTGGTATATACTCTACAAGTCTAGCCTCAGAATTTGCTTGTGTGTTATTTTTTGTTTCTCCATTGAAGAGGCAAAGAAAACAAAAATCTTCTCCATTTGAGCTTTTCACATCGCTGTATTCCCCTGATAGTTATCTGCTATGGTGCTTATTTGTTGCATTCTTATCAAATAGGGGGGATAAGGAAGAAAGTTCAGGCAGCTGCTCCCAACCAGTTAGCCAGGAGTTTCCTGTCCAGCATCTTCTCTGTAGGCTAAACCATGAACAACAGTTGGTTGTCTGATAAATGAGGTTATTGGACAGCAATTTATGACCTTCCTCACACCTGTAAATCTCAGACTATTTAATACATCAAGGTAGAGTTGGGTGACACATACTTATAACAGCCACCATCTTACCTGTCTAGGTTCTGTTGGGTATATCCTAAGAACTAGGTAGTGCTGGGAACTTGATAGAGTTGCTATGGCGATTGACTCCAGATCATTTAAAAATTATGAGAATTCATGATATTCTATTTTAGTTGTATAGACAAGGGACAAGCAAATGATGTCCTCAGACCATATCTACTGCTACTGCTTTTTGTGTGGCCTGTGAAGGAAGAGTGGATTTACACTCTTAAAGCTGTTATACTGGTATAGGAAAGAAAAGACATCACTTATGATACAGATTCCAAAGGCTTAAATTTAGCACCGTCAGGCCTTTACAGAAAAACTGTCATTTTGTGGTGTAGATTACGGACTTATTACTGACCTGTATTCTATCTTCAAGACAGTTTTTTTCTTTTTACATGCTTATTTTTTTCTTTCAAGTCTTCTGATTGGCTTGTCGTTGTTAGAGGGCCTACTTTTTTCATGAACTAATAACTCTATAATATAGTAACTTTATATAGAATATGCTCAAAGGGGAACGTAAATGAAAACAAGATACAGAATTAAGTTGAACATAAATGTGGAGTTCTCTTACTATCAGATACAGAGAGCTGATGATGGAGCTGCTAGGATGTTTGACCCAGTGACCTCCAGCCTCATTGTTCTGGTACCTCTACCCTCCTGAGTTCTTTTAAATCACAAAATTGTATGTGCTTTGAATACCAGTAATTACTTTTGAAGTATCAGGCAATTGAAAATATTATTTATAACAGGGATATGTGCCTATATTATTATAATCCCAGAATACCAGTATAATTTAGAAATCAGGTGAAGGAGGTAGTTTTTCTAAATTATGTCAGTTATACCAGTGTGTAGCTTTTTTTTTTTTAAATCCTTGTCTTGTAGCTCATAAATAGGTAAAATGACCCTGTCATTTTATCCAGGTATTAAAATCATTTGGGATCCAGAATCAGAAATACTGTGTTCTAAAACTCACTTCATCCCTGGGTTAGCTTTTATCATCTTAATCAGCCACTTAATCTCACTAGTTTTACTTAACCACTAATGTAATAATACTAATACTCAAATGTTTACATTTTGTGCTGACCATGTGTGGAGATAACATGGAGAAAAGGTGTTGGCAAAACAGTAGTGAGTTTATGATATTTTTAACTTTTCATCTGTCCCTAATATGGATGTTTCAGGAAGCGAAAAGAGGTGTGCATTCCTGTAATGCATGCATCAAGTTACATGACTATGCCAATTTTTATTGTGTAAAGATTCTTTCTAAAATTTAGTACTAGGAAATCTCAGCAGTCTTTCTGTTAGCTGAGAGTATAAGTGAGAGATTTTATCCAGCTTAGGCTAAGCTCCATTGACTTTGCTTATATAAGTCCAGTCAACTCTGGGTATTCTAGTGTATGTGTATATATACATTTTGTTTGTTTGTTTGTTTGTTTTTTACTCCAATGGTGGGTGTCCTTAATGTGTCATTAGTAGCCAGTCAGCTAAGGCTTACTTTGTCAGGAGTCTGGAAGAGCCTCTGTTGGCCCCAGGTTTGCAATTTTACCATTGACTATAGCAAGCTGTATGGCTAAAGGTAGCATCCTTTAGGAGTGTGACAAGGCACTCCCAGCTATGGACTCTAGGTAAATGTCAGAAGTCATGGATGTTCTCGCAGCCCATATGCCACTGTGATATTGGAGGCAGAGGAATATCTGCCTGAGTGGGAACCAGTTTGGAACCCAGTATGTGTTGTGTTGGTGTTGGTGTTGTATGTGTTGGTGGTCCAGTATCTGTGTGGACACCTTATAATGTCACACACCCATGTCCTTCCATTTCTCATCGTCAGGTTGGAGCATTAGCAGTGTTGGCACTTGACTGCTTGATGTAGCTTGAGTCCAAACATGGACCTCCCATGTTTGAGATAACAGAAGGAATAGTGTTTCCAAGACAACTTTGAAACGTCAGCTTTCTCTGGGTGTTAAACTCATACAAGAAGCATTGTTACATTTATTCATGCTGAGTAATTTGTATACCACAGCAGTTTGTTTGGAAACATGCCTGTTGTTCCTTAAAACATGCTTAATGCTAGATGAGAAAAAAGGGTTTGTAGGGTCTCCCCCCTTGGTTTATACAAGCTCATTTCTAAGCCATTTAAAATAAAGAGCTTGGGCCTGTATGGTATTTAAAAACCCTTCACATGATGTTTTTAAAACAGATCAATTTCAGCATTAAAATGTTAGGAATTCAGCCAAGGAGCATTCAGCATGGATTGTATAGCTATAATGATAATGTATTATAACTATCTTCTTTGAAAGTGATTGTAGGAGCACAGTTGAACCTGGTGAATTACATAATTTAAGAGTGTTTGCCAGAATACTGTTGGAGAGGAATTTTTTTTAAGCCTTTCCTGAACCAAAGCAAAGTGAAAAATGGATTTTATTATGCAGTACTTAAATCATAAGAATAGTCATCACAGAATATCTAAAGATAACTCATTTAAATTGAGCAGAAGGTCATATGTCTAAATGTCAGTTATTACACTTAACTGCTTGCAAGAATATTGGGATGTAAGAGAGCATGTTTTTTAAGCTATTTTATTTGACTTAAAAATGTTTTGTTTGCTTACGACTTAAAATATTCTGTCAAATCAAAGGTAATCTTATGATTGAGACATTATTGAATTCAGAAATTGACTGTAATTAAGAACTTAAATACCATTCATACTATTTATATATATTAATAATCTTAATTTTTTTAAAGAAAATGCTCATATAGACATGCATCATCCTCAACCTAATAGCTCATCTCTCGAGGAACCATGCCTTTGTATGTTTGTTTGTGTAAATTGATTAATTTTGTTGTCATGGTTCTATAACATCCTGTTTGCTGCTGTCATTCTTCATCCAGAAATCAGAATATTTTTGGATAATTTCATTTATAACATTGCAATATAAATTTTATTTCTTTGAAGAACTAATAGAAGATGAATCTGTCAGTTTCCCCAAAGCAGAAAGACATGTAGCAGGATTGCAGAGAACACTTAAAGAAAGGCAGGACTTCTACATAAGTCTTGACCTAGCCTCTACCATGACACCAAAGCTGGGGCTTGCGTGCATGTGTGGAAAGGTAATTGCTGAGACAGGTGACATAAGTCACTTATGAGAGGCGTGTGTGTGTGTGTGTGTGTGTGTGTGTGTGTGTGTGTGTGTGTGTATAACATTTTTTAGTTGTATATCCTTGTTGTCAAGAACACATGCTTAATGACTGACTGCTAAAGCCTTGAGCTTATTACATATGTAATGGTGGCTCCTGTCGTGGGTTAAATTGCATCCATTAAAAAGATGGCATACAATTCAGATCCCCAGTGTCTATGAATGTGACTTTACTTGATGTAAGATCTTGGTGGGCACCCTGGGAGAGTAAGCTTTATATGTCAGTTTTGTTTCATAAATGTAGCAATTGTTATATAGTGCTAGCTTACAGTATTAAACTACAAATGATACAAGTTGAAAGCTTCTAAGGTTGTCACTTAGTGCTGAGCTAGGTTCAGGCCCTGTACTTGGGATTAAAGCATATATATAGTGTTAAAAAGGTGAAGTATCAGCCCTCATGCAACTCACATTTCACTAGAGAGGTATGAATAGTCCGGTGAGCAGCAATTCAGCATCACGTCGGTTTGCTGTATAGATGGCAGTCTTTAATTCTCCTGAAGCAGTTGTTTCCTGCTGTAGGTGATATAGTGAGCTTCCATGTGCTCTTTGTGCCTCCATGGACTAGTTTACTGTTCTGTGGACAGTTGTCAGTGCCTATGGTACTTAGTGAGTTGTGCAGTTTGCATCTTAAACAGTCAACCGTGCTTGGCCCTGTGAATGCCAGTGCCTCTCTCCTCCTCCCCTGCTCTCACATATATTATATATATATCAAGAAGAAATTCTCAGAACTTCCATTCTTTCTCCATTTCCCTACTCCCCTTTCTTTTCTTACCTTTTTCATATCTTTTGAATCTTTAATATGTATAGAAAGTACAAACTTCCATTTTATGTTTAATAAGAGTTCTTATAAGCAAGCCCTACCCACACTCCTGTACACAAGGAAACTGTTTAGGTAACAAAATCCAAAAAAGGACTTGAATTACTGGAGTTGGTGGGTGCAGTTGAGAAGATGTAAGGTATTAGCAGAAGAGTGGATAGAATAGGTGATTAAAGGGGATGACTATGATAAAAATTTATGTACATATATGAGAATATCCCAGGAAAACTGACACATGTATAATTAGTATATGCTAATCAAAACCATTTTTTTTCTCTTTTTCTTTTTGGTTTTCGGAGACACAGTTTTCCTGTGTAGCCATGATTGTAAAACTTCATTTTTCTTTTAAAAAGGATTTGGTTTCAGTCAGATTTGAATCTAGATCTTCAGCAAGCCTCTTGAGCATATGCCCCCGCAACCCCACCCTCTCCCATCTCATCTTTGTCCTCTTCATACCTTGCTGCTAAGTACTTGTTGATTTTCTAATATAGTAGTTAGGCATCTTTTCCTTTGACTTCTCTAATGTAACTAGTAACTAAATCCTTAAAATTAAAGAATTGTCTTCTGTTATCAGCCATTTGTAGACATGCAGGAATTTGGGGTTCCTTCTATGTAAAATGAAAAAACGCAGAGGTGCTTTTCAGATTTTAAGTGAATAATAAATAAAAAATAAGTAAACATTTTGGTTACAACACAGATGCTGATTTAGTCAGTTTGATAGGAAACTGCTACAAGTCTGAACCATTGCCATCCCCTCTTCCTCCTTCTCTCTTCCCCGTTGTATATGTAGTCAAGTGTACTACCACTGAGCTGCAACTCTTTGTTTTTACTCTCTTTCTCTCTCTCTCTCTCTCTCTCTCTCCCCCTCTCGCTCTGTGTGTGTGTGTGTGTGTTTAAGAGAGATAGGGGTGAGGAGTCTCATTAAGTTGCTCAGGCTGCCCTTAAACTTGTTGTCTTTTTACTTCAGCTTCCTAGATGGCTGAGATACAGGCCTGGACCACACTCTCTGAGTAACAAGAAACTAGATAGTTTCTCTTGGTCTTGCCAGATAAAAATAGGACCTACCCGATCTCTTTTAGTGGAACACATTGGAACTATGAGCTTTATTCCTGTTGAGAAGGCCTACCCAGCTATCTTCATATTCTAGTATCTCCATCGCTTTCCACTGTATATCAAAGAAGGTCAAGAACAATGTGCATTTTGGCTTAAGAGGATCTCTTGCTTGCAGTTCTTGTTTTATAGCTTGTCTGATTCCCCCCCCCCCCCGTCCCCGTTTGGTGTAGATGCTTTGTTTTGAGGCTGAAACTAAACTTGTTACTTAAAGCAACACATAATTACTCCATCTTCCAGTGCATTCTTGTAGCTGTTTGCTTTGTATTTTCCATGTTCTTTTATCCTACAGCAGTGGTGACTTAACAGTCATCCACATAACTATAATGGGATGTCTCAGTCCTTTTGTTCAATGTGACATTTGAGGCACTTAATTACATTAAATGATGTGCTTTGCTACAGAACAGTTGAACTGCAGTGTGGATAGTATCTTTGGATTTTTTTGGAAAAAAAAAATCTCTTGTATGGTTTGAGCTTATAAACAGAAGTGGTTAGCCCTTCTAAGGTAATGCATTTTACAAAATTAATTTTTTATTATTGTTTAGTGGACTGATGTTGACACTGAACACCAAGACTTTGATGTTTTATACGCCATTCTTCCCCACTAATTAACTTCATTAGTATAGTGGGGGAGAATACCGTATAAAACATCAAAGTCTTGATGTTTAATCACAATTTTAAAGTATCAACACTTCGATTGCCAAACACATTGCAATTAGCTGAAGGAAGGTCAGAGATTCTGTTTCCTCTCATTGAGAGACTCAGTTTCAACAACAGGCAGTCATGAATTCTCTTGAGTACTAATGCCAAATAAGTGTAACAGACATAAGAATGAGTTTTAGTACCTTGTTTTCTGTTGTCCTAAAATACCCAAAGCTTAAGTTTTTTGTTTTTGTTTTTTGAGATGGGATTTTTCTGTGTAACAGCCCTGGGTGTCCTGGAATTCTCTCTGTAGACCAGACTGGTGTTGAACTTAAAAAATCTACCTGCCTCTACCTCCCGAGTGCTGAGATTAAAAGACACACACCACCACAGCCCAGCAGGCTTCATATTTTAAAAGAAAATAATTTCCTTGGCTCACAGTTTTAGAGGTTAAGATATAATAATGGGTTATAATTCTTTGCTTTCTGTTGTCAGGAAGTATCTGAGGCTAGTTATTTTTAAAAGAAAAAGGTTTCGTTGGCTCACAGTTTTAGAGGCCAGCCATCTGAAGTGAGGTGGGTCTACTTGTTCTCTGGTGAGTGCCTTGTATGACATGACAGTAGCATGGACATATGGGAAACCAGAGGGATTCAAGGGCTGCACAAAATATAGTAGTCTCTTGAGGGCAGTCCTCTATCTCTGTCACCTAATTACCTTGGATTAAGCCTCACCTTTCATACTGGGAGCCAAAGGACAAGGACATAGTCAGCTCATCTCTGGATCATTGTGGACTTCTGTTCTCCTGAACTCTCCAGTGTTGTCAAGTTAGAGCCACTTTGTTTTTCTGTGTTATCATGTGTTTCAGCCTTTCAGTTAAAGCCGCCTGTATTTTCATTGAATGTGAGTGAGGGCTCAGCAAAATTAACTGTCAGAATTCTTAATTGACCACTGGTTGAGCAACAGGAACTCCTTCTAGGTCATTCCAGTCCAGTATGTGTTCTTTCTTTTTCCCCATAAGGGTTTACAATAGCAATAATGTAATTCAGATAAGCAATTACTGTAATTGACTTTGATGATGAGTGTCCTTGGCTTTTACCACAGTTTGCTTAAATTCTGAGGATGGCCAATTATCTCATAATGTCCACTTCATTGAGATTATTGTTTTAATTATCACATTCAAAATATATTTCTTTGTCAGCATTGTAGAGTCACACAGTATAATGGGAACAGTACATTCAGACATTCAGAAACGGGTTAAGAGTGACTCACTCTATCTCAGGACAGCATTGTGGCTGAAGCTTTTCTTCCTCACCACTCTGAACTATGATTTGGATTTTTCAATTTCTTATCTGTTGTTCATTATGGTGTGAGTGGCTGCAGGGTGAGAAAGTCTAGGTTCTCCCTGAGCTAATTGTGTTCTTGTGGAGGTCCCTAAAGTGATCTCGTGCCAATGGGTATGCAGTTCCAGTGGATTAGGCTTTCTAATTGATAGCAATCAGCAGTGGCTGCCATTAGCCAACTCTGCCTTAGGTCAGAGGTTGTCAACTATGGAATCACCCAGGAGCTTTATAAATATAATTGCTCTGGGATAGGGCCAGGGTTCCTCCCCCCCCCCCACTCCATCTATCCCTCCTTCCCCCTTCTCTTCCTCCCTCCCTTTCTCCTTACATGCAACAGTGGCTGAGAGCCACTACAGAGACCTCAGGTTGTTTATTCCTTACTGGTATGCCTTATCTTCACAGTGACACGATCCTAAATGAAAGGAAACCCTTTCTCTCTCATTCTAGTCCTCTAAAACTTGGCCCAGGTGCTTCATGTGCCTAAAAGAGCACTCCAGGGCTGAGTGCTCTGACTGCTCCCACTACTAGATATGCCTTACCCATAGAAAATCTAAATGGGTAACCCTACTCCTTTAGAAACCTGAGAGCACTGTGTCTTACTGTTATACTGTGCTCTTAGCATCATGTTTCTATTGACCACATAAATATACCCTTTTCTCAGTTTTCTTAAGGGTGTTGGTGGTGGTGGTGTGCGTGTATGTGTGTGTGTTAATGTACATGTGCACAGGCAGGATATGCATAGTATGCCTACCACTTTGTTAAAATTCATTTTGCTTCATTTTATCAGTGTAGTCATAAACTTTGGCTGATTTTTTTTTTTTTCATTTTTCTGATAAATGTCAGGATGCTATTTGTCACATGCCTTATATGGTCCCATACGCCCTGTGAGGTTAGGAGAACCTAAGACTCCTACTCTGTTTAAGGTGCATAAAGCTGGCATTATTAACCAACCTATTTCCAGTTTTGTGTATACATGCATACTTCTCTAAAGGGGGCAATTTAGCCACAACTCTTGACATCTTTCTAAGATACATTCTCTTCTCATCATTTTTGCTCTGTGATCCAGCTTTGGATAACTAACTGGTAGTTGCTAATTGGTTCCTGCTTCAAGCCACAAAGACCATCTTTCATGATCTCATATGAATTTTGCTATTTTATGAATGAACATACATATAAATTTGATATTGTACACTTAAAATTGCTCTTTTTAATTGCAAAGGATGGGTGTAAAGATATTTTCTGTTCATAGGGCTTTCAGAATTCTTACTCTAGTTTATCTGAGAAGGGGGCAAAAGAGAATGATAGAGAATTTAAATCTTTTCCAAGATTTTTAGCTCATTTTAAGACATAAGTATCTTCACTGCCTATTAGTGGCATGTAAAGCATAGGCCTCACCACCCTGTTTTCCATAGTGTCCTCTTACATACTCCCCAGTTCTCTCCTTTTATAGCACAGAATGTTCATACTTGTTTTTAAATTATTTTACTGATAACTTAGTTTATGTCCCCTAATTAAGGTCCTTTGCCTGTTATTTTTCTTGTTGGCCTGGGTCCAGCAGAGTGCCTAGCACAGAATAGGACTCCGTAGCAACCCATAGACTTCACTAATGATAATTAGCAAAGTAGTGCAGCTACCTCACCTACCATTGTGTTTGGTTTCTTGTTGGAGTCACTTGTCAAGTTGCGGGAAGCTGGAGGTGCAGGTTTAGGACACATTCCTGTCAGTGTGAGTCAGGGTTGTTCCAGAGGCACATATAATTTGAATTCTCCAAATTGGGGAGAAGGCAGAACTTCTTAGGAAGCAATAAGCTAAGTGTGCAGTTAGAGGCACAGGGAGAGCATGCTTCTGATTGTTTACATCTGGGGAAGAAATTAAAAGACGTGCTTTACCTTCTTTTTTATATTTCACAGCAGATCTCTTGGCTTCCAGCTGCCCTGAGTAGGTTCTTGCCCAGGGCTTGGGCTATGCCTTTTAAGGCAAGATCCAAAAGTAAGCAGAGAAGGAAGTACAGCATACCTGCCTTTTCATGTAGTTATCTCAAGTAATTGTCATTGGCTGCCTTAGTTCATTCCATAAACTGCATAGTAAACAATAGAACTGTATCTCTCACATTTCAGGAGGCCCAGAAGTCATGGTCAAGGTATTTCCATTAAGAGTCTGTCTATACTAAGGGCCCTTTTCCTGAGTAGTAAGTAACACCTGGCTGTGTTCCATATATAATGGGGAGAGCAGATGCTTGCTCTAGCTGTCCATTATAACCTCACTCATTCAACTCTTAAGGCTCTATTCCTAACCTAATCCTCTTTCACAGGTCCCACCTCCAAGTACAAACACTTTGTGGTTTAGGTGTTAAACATAGATATCATACTGGAACATAGACATGCAGACTGTAATCAGCAATCTTTGTAGGGAATAAACCCTATCTCTGTTAGGCAGTTTTGAAAGTGGAAGCCTAGAAGGATTGCCTGACCCAGAATCACATAACTGATAAATGCTAGACCTAAGACAGAAACCAGAGGTCACAACACTAGAGCATATGCTTATTGTATCCTTTGCCCTTTTTCCCCCTCAAGATTCTGTGTCATACAAAGCTGAGGTGCCTTGTTCACCTCACATCCCAAGGATCTGGCATATTGCCAATATTCAGTTCAAGGTGTAGCTGACATTTCAGTGCATGCTTGTTTGATCAAATCTTTCCCCATTACTAGCTAGGGCTGAAGCTCTGCACTGAATCCCGTTGTCCCCATAGTCTATCAACTAATGACCTTGCCATCCCACTGTCTAGTCCCAGTGGACAGAATTCAGTGAGTTACTGTTTGGGAAAAATTTATCAGCAGCCCACATGTTTATGATGTGACATTTGATTAGTCCTTTGTTCTTGGAGACATTCTTGAATGCTCTAAACTGGAATTTTCTTAAAACAGGTCACTGCTCCTGAGGTACTACAAGCCACATGCCAGATCAAAAGCCATTGGTCCTTTTAGCAGAGGGTTGCCTTGTGATTGGATATTTATACACATATGTGCATACATGAAAAGAGAGACCAGAGCACAGAAGTCATGCCTGTGTTGTACAATACTTATATTCATTCATTTGTTTAGCAAAACGGTATTGTCCTTGCATTACAGTGTAAGGGGTGTCCGTTGAGCCATTCTAGTCTTTAATAGCAAAAGTGTGCCCCTGGGCTAGTGTTTTTTCTCTTTAGTGAAATGGGGATTTATCAAAAAGTATTCATTTTTTTCTCCATATTGCAGAAGTATTTTCTTCTAGTCCATTCTTAGCATGCTGCTACCACTGCACCATTTAGCTCAATACTGAAATGCAGTTAGTTCCATTCAGTTCTGTTTACTGAGTAGCCTTGTAGTGATTAAATGTCATAGGGGACACCAAGTATACAGAAGTAATTAACCCAAAAAGAACATGTTAGAATAAAGGTCAACAGCCTCTTTATCCATAGTGCCAACAGCAAGACCAAGTATTGACAGAGGTGTTGCTGGTAGGGCTGGAGAAGAGGGCGGGAGCAGTGTTTGTGTGCGTGCGTGCATGTGTAAGGGTAAGGAGGTCAAATGGAGAGGGAGAAGCTAGAGCAGTATTCACACTTGTCTGCTATGGCAAGTAGAGTAGGGTGCTAAAATCTTTCTCATCAGATTGTAATGTAGCTCTCTACTTACTGTTTGGGAAGAGGATGAGACAGTACGCTGAAGTTTGACTTGCCTCTCAGCATTTTAGCACTGGTTAGGGCCAAGTTCTTTCATGGTTTAACCAGAGTAATCTTCTTGAAAATTAAAATGTATAATTATATCACTTTCTCTCTTCCCGTCCCTTTCTCACTAACTCCTGCCATGCACCCACACCCCAACTCTCAAATTTACAGCCTCCTCTTCTGTTTGTTTTTGTTACATATATGTATGTATGCATGTGCACAGTTAAAATACAATCACCTGAGACTGTTTCTGTTGTTTGGGTGTAAATGATAACCAGAGTAGTCATGATGCAGGCTTGGTGAATCGACCTTTCTTCCACTCAAACCCTGCATCTGCAAATTGAGCTGTCGTAGAAAGGTATTGCTTCAAATCATTACTCCTTAAGTCTTTGCACATACATCTAAGTTATTTGTATCTCATTTGTTTTCATCCCTCCATATTGGAGTCACCAGCAATCGCATCATACATTTTGTTGTTTTACATAAAAATATTATATATAAAATAGCAGGTAGTCTATAACTTAAAAATTAACTAATAGAAAGCTTTTTCTCGCAAGTATTACACCTTTCTGTCTTACAGTTAGCCTTTTGATTTGTATGCCAAGGGGGGAAACGGACAGGATTGCGCTTTCTTTCTCTTTGTGTTTTTCTGTCTGTCTCTCTTTCTCTGTCTATTTCTCCCTCCCTCTTTCTCCCCCTCCCTCTCAGGTATGAGCATTAGTAGGGAATCCCTAGGGATTGTTATTTTCTAAGGACCATCACAGTAAAACTGCTAGTGGCTGCATTCTTCCTGTGGTGAGTCTCAGACAAATGATTCGTTGAGATCTCACCTTTTCACTAATCAGATTTTAGTAAAAAGGTGCTTCTCCCTAGCCACAGACAGCTGTGAAACGTAGAATTAGCAACAGGGATGAAGGAAAATGGTTGAAAATGGTCCCTCTTCTGCTAGAAATGTATCCCTTTTAGAAATAATGAAGGAACTTGATAGGTTTCTTCATCAGCACTCATCACGTGCAGCCGGAGGCAAACCTGGCCCTGGCCCTGAAGGAAGACCTGTAGCCTAGACTGAGGGAGTTGCAACAGAGAAAGGCATCGCTTTGAACTCATTTCTTCTCGCTAGCACCATTTTTATCTCTATTTCAGCTTTATGGTTTCCACTGCTTCATCTTAATACCTTTTTAGCCTACTTTACAAAATGGTCATTCTCACTTTCAAAATCACCACTTAGCACACACACACAATTATTGAGACCACGGAAGTCATCATATTGTATATTAAGGATTCAAAAGAATATGAGCAAACAGTTTATGCCTGCTACGTATGCATAATATCTAATCTCTAGATAATGAAAATCCCATGTGACTGAGAGCATATTCTGTGCTTCTTTTTCGTATATTAACTGTAATTGATGAAATGGTGCAGATGCCAGGAGAGGAGCAGATGAGAGGCCTAGGTGGGACTAACAGGGGTCCTGGCCTGGCCTCACAGGTTGAAAACTTTCAGAATATGACAGTTGGTAAATACAGAAAAACTGAAAAAGAAATACGTAGCCACACAGGCCAAAGAAGAAAATTCTTGGCAGAACTTGCATCAAACTCTAGAGCAGTGGCTTTCAGCCTTTGGCCCTTTGATATTGATCCTCATGTTGTGGTGATGCCAGCCATAAAATTATTTCTCTTGTTACTTCATAACTGTGTGATTCACTGATATGAATCATAATGTAAATATCTTTTTTCTGATGGTCTTAGGCAATCTCTATGAAAGGCTCCTTCCATTTCTGAAAGGGCCATGCAGTGCCACAAAGGGGCTGCAACCTACAGGTTGATAAATGCTGCTCTAGAGTGAAAAGTCTTAGGAGGTTTCTAAGGAAGAAACTTCCAGGTGAAATTAGGGGTGTAGACAGGAACTGTTCCACATGTCCTTTCATAGTGCTGGAGATTTGCAGTGTTATTAGGTGTTTGCTTTTCTTGTAGTGTTGAGAACTTTTGGATTTGTGTCGCCTAATATGACAGCCACAAGCCAAACATATCTTTCAAGCAACATAAATAGAGCCTACCCAAAAAGGATGAACTATTAAGTATAAACGGTAAACTACCCTTTCAAAGTTTAGTACTAAAGAAGACAGACTGTAACATTTCAAAACATTTTATATTGCTTGTATATTAATAGGGTATTTTTATATCTGGGGTTATGTATATAATTGAAATTAATTTTATAGTTTCTTTTATATTTAATACTGTGGCAACTAGGAAAAATAAAATACATTTGTGTCTATATATTATATTTATATTGACAAATTGTATTCTGAGAAACAACTCACTTTTTGTTGAAAATTTAATCAACTACAATCATTGGAAGCTAGCCATTCTGTCTCAACATGTAGACTGGAGGTTCAGATTAACAACCTTAACTACCAGGCAGCTTCTCTTTATCTTGGTTGATTATTATTTTCTTCTGTGTTCCTGAAAAAATGCTGTCATACATTGTATAGGACATTTATACGCATAACACACAAGAATATATGAGATTCTTTGGAGTTAACACTCTTGGAAGAAAAAATTTGTGTAACCTTTCAAATTGAATAAAACAGTTTACTGGAAAAGTAGTAACATGGAAAGACCAAGGTAATGATCCTAGTACATTAAGGTATGGCTTGCTAAATCTTTGTGCTCAGTCATTACCCTGCTTTAATTTTTTCAAAGCAGCTGTTGGAATTACACACACATACACACACACACACACACACACACACACACACACACACACACACACA
>NW_026592510.1:22199529-22241953 GCF_907164565.1 Psammomys obesus
ACACACACACACACACACACACACACACACACACACACACACACACAATACAGCACAAGATAGTTCTTAAGCCAATTCACCTTACCAGAAAATTCAGAAAAGAAATTCTGCCACTTTGGTTTTTGGAACACTCATTTATATATCCCATTTGGGTAAGAATTAGTAGCTTAATAAGACAGTAGGTAAAGGAGTAGTGTGGGCTATATTTTATGTATCTTTTTCTTCCAGAAGAAAATGTCTAATATGTATTACTCTAATTAGTGCAGAGTCCACATACAGATATGTTAAGTTGCTTGTTGATGAAGGCAGGGAATTCTTGGGGCGAACCAAAAGCACATGGCTACGTCAAACTTTGCAACCTGAGGGCCATTGAATTGAAGGGCATATAGTGGACTGGATGATTAAACAGCTGTATGCTATATAAAATTCTGTGTGCTTGGCAAATACTACAGTTTCTGTTAAAACTGTGAAAATAAAGGTGAAGTACTTACTCCCTCTCATACACACACACATCCCTGCACCATTGCTGCCTCATATGGCACACTACTTGGAACACATACAGGTGACTGTCAAGGGAAGCTAAGTCACCTCTATAAGAATCAAGCCCATATCTTTGCCATCAGAATACTTTGTTCTTGCAGCTGAACTTGTCAGAAAAGGTGAATGTTTTTAATGAAATGTCTGGTGAAGAGCCAACAGCTTTATTCCAGGAAGTGGAAATAACACTCAAGAAACCTCAAGAGGACATTAAGATAATGTTCTAATTTAAAATCAATTGTATTGATACCTTATAAATTCTTAAGCATTTTATCCTGACAGAGTAATACATAATATCAAAACCACAGAAACAAAGCATGAGTGACTGCACGTAAAAGTGCCATTTTTCCATTTCATGAGAAAAAATACATATGCCTGTTGTATGATAAATACCTTGACTTCTAATGGATAGGCAAGCTGTGGTATTCATTTATCTCTTTATTTCTTCACTTGTAGAATATTCAGTAAATCCTTGTCGAGTGAGCCCATATGTGAGTGAAGATTGTACAGTAGTTTTCACCATTGCCAAAGAGGATTGGCTCTTCATAAAGCTTGTGTTAATAGATGCTAAGTGCTATTCTGACAATATGAACTCTTAAGCCTTTACAGAGTCCTTAGAGTAATGCTCCCACCCGCTGGAAAATGAAAACTTCAAGAATTTTAGTAACGTGTTCCAGGTAATAACAGCAGTGATGCAGATCTATCTGGCTCGAATCCAGGGCTATCTGATTTTTATGTTCACACTGAAAACTGGAGATGCTTACTCAAAATCATCTCTCTGACTGATAGTCTCTATGGTTTGGTGATATTTTGGTTATACGCAGCAGTTTGTCTTGACCCAAGTTTTTCTTACCCAAGAGAAGCAGAAACACAACAAATAATAGTATGTCCTTCATGAAATGTTACAGAGATAAACATTGTAGTAACAGACTTCACTAAATGGAGATTATATTAAATATTCTTTTAAACAAGGGGAGCTACTCAGAAAGTTCCAGTCATTTTTGAAGGTGAGTTTTGATTTATGTTAATTGTTAAAGCAAATTCTGTGAGATTGTCTGCAGAGTATGCTTTTTAAGACATCCTTAATCAAGCAGGTCGTTTAAATAAAAGCCTTGGTGTAATGAGCAGTAAACCAACACCAGTGACTGACTCAAGAGCTTTGCCACAGTGTGCTCTGAATTTTAATTAATTTACATAAATCTGCATGTGATATGAGTTGGCATGTGAGACTTGTGTATTTTGACCAAATGATTTTCATTTTTAAGGTATTGTTTTTCCCAACTGAGAATTCTTTTCTTCATTTGCTCTCTGAATGAGAACATGAATATTTTAATAGTATTCAATAAAAATATCAATCAGATGCTACTGGGATATGATACCATGCTATTTTGGTATACATAAATTTATTGGGACTGTTGCCTTTTTCAAAACTTTCAGGAAGTATCTGTAGAATGTGCAGTGTACTTCATTGTTGAGATACAGAAAAACCATGGATTTTCTGAATTCAGGGCATGGAGGAGATGGCTCAGTAGTTAAAAGCACTTACTGCTCTTGCAAAGGACCTGGCACAGTTCCCAGCACCTATGTGATGGCTTACAGTTGTCATTCATAAGTCTAGCTCCAGAGCATGCATGGCACTAGGCATGCCCTCAGTATGCATACATACCCTCTGGCAGAACATTCATGTTTGTAAAATAAAAAAATTTGCTTTTGATGTAGGTTTCAGTCTTCAGCTTGTCTAAGAGGTTGCAGAGGAAATGTTGATTTGGGCTTTTGGAAGGACCTGTGGGTATCTTGGTCTTTCTTTTCTGACTTTTCTAACATAAACTTATAATGACCCACTCATACTAAGGTTTTTGAGAGTTCTGGAACTAAATTTCAGTTAGAGTAACAGTGTAATTTGTCATCCAAATGATTATTGTTGAGAATAAAAGAAGCCTGGAAAACAAAGCAAACTCTAATAAGATTTTCATGGTGGCCCT
The DNA here is from genome assembly GCF_907164565.1 of Psammomys obesus. Classification (NCBI taxonomy): domain Eukaryota; kingdom Metazoa; phylum Chordata; class Mammalia; order Rodentia; family Muridae; genus Psammomys; species Psammomys obesus. The sequence goes on from NW_026592510.1 coordinate 22,202,049, forward strand.
TGCCTCTTCATTATCCCTGTTTACTAAAAACTGACTTAATACCTAGTAGCTATGAAGGCAATACCAATGGCCAGTAAGTTTTAGGAATTGTCTTTCACAACTAATTAATTAATTAATTAATTAATTAATTAATTAATTAATTTGCTTGTTTGTTTGTGAGTGGGGTCTGGACACTTGCCATGGAATGTATGTAGATGTCAAAGGACAGAGCCCTGCCTCATCTTTTACTATGAGAATTCCAGGGATCAAACTCAGGTCATCCGATTTAATGGCAAACACCTTTACCTGCTGGGCTAGCTTGGCCAGCCCAAATTTTTAGTTCTTTATCTTGGGTAATATGCAAACTTTAGCATATTCTTTCTACTTGTATTCTTCAAATTGGCAGAGATGTCTAAGAGCACCTTTGTGAATGTAGGACATTTAAAGCCAAAATAGAAAATCCAATGTGAATATGTTATTTACAGTCCTATTTCTACAGTGTAGAATCAAAATTTCATAATTTTTTAAAGGTGTTTTTTGGTTAATTGAAGCCCTATCATTATGGGCCATTGGAATATCTGTGTTGAGGGGAAGCACTACAAAAGTGCCTAGAATAGTCCTTATGTGAACCTTCTCTTTACCAATCTATAATAAACAGAATGGACTAAACCACACTATGCAATGATTTATCAGCTTAATATTGTTGAGGAGCTAGGCAGTGTGCTTAATTGAAGACTATTTCTTGAGCTTTATAGAAAACTGTTTTCCTTCATCCTCAAAAAAGATCAGAGTGGGTGAAGATAGTATCTTATTATCCCAAACTACAAAGAGACTGGGCGGCAGTAAACATCATTCCTGGGGCTACGGGGCTGTTAAATGGAAGACTCCATACTGTCTGACTCCAGAGAGGCGCTCTTGCTTGCTATTACAGTATCCCTATTATTAAAATTAGCTAATTATATTAATATGGCCTTCTTTGGAGAATACTTTATAGAACTCTTTCCCATACGTGGCCATCTTTGATCTGGAGGTAGACAGGTGTGGGCCACCCATTTCAAGTTGCTGGAGTGTTAATTCTTCAGCTTATTTGGCCAACAGCCTCAGTAAAATCTAAGGGGGATTTTAAAATAAGACCTAGAAGTTTTTCCTTTTTTAAAAAAGCCTGTTTTGTAATACTAAGGATATTTGTACTTTTGTGCTACCAGTATAGTTGGGGTTTTCATAAGAAACTTAAAAGTTTGTATTTTTTTCACTTGGATTCTGTTTATGCCAAACCCCATCACTACCACCACCACTACCTCTTTTATTAACTTGACACACATCATTTTTTTTCCTGGCAAAAGTGGATGTTTTCTGTTTAAATGTAGAGATTTCTAAAACATTAACATCCATTTTTTTTTAACTTCTAAATTGATCACTGCCTCTATGACTGCCCATATGTAGCATATTTGCTTATACGTATGACAAACTATAATGAAAATATTTTTCTGAATGAGTCTGAATGCTTGCATTTATCCAGTGCCGTGAGTAAGGTCTAGTCTGTGCCTTCGGTAATGAGCTTTGAAAATAATTAACTTAACTAAGCTTTTATAATAATCAGAGAGATAGGAAAATTTAACTTTTCTAGTGTCTTTATCATCGTGTCTTCCTATTCCCAGGCTCAGGAAACCCAAGTGCCCACCTAATAGCGTGCTAGACTTCTAAGCTCTGTGCTGAGAACCCATGTCAAGTTGGTTTGACTCCAGAGCTGCTATGTTATTAGGGTGTCACTGATCATCTCAGTACTCCTTGTCCATCTTACCCTTTAAATGCTAGTGATAGCTAACTATCATTTTACTAGGAAAATCAAATGTGTAACTCCGTTCTACAATAAAAAGACAGGGGCCCAAAATGGTGGATTGGTCAGTGGAGTTCAGATAACCCATACCCACATATAAGGTGGACATGGTGGCCCCCCTGTACTCCCGGCACTCAGGAGGAAGATACCCTATTTGAGGAGCAAGCTGCCTAGCTAGACTAGTACAAATGGTAGGCTCTGAATTCAGCAAGCAGCTGTGCGTGAATAAAGTGGAAAGAAATCAAGGAAGACACCCCACATCAAACAGCACTTACCATGTGCACATGTAAGTGTACATATGCATGCAAATTTATATACAAGTCTGCATGCATTCCACACATATACACCAAAGAAAGAGAATGAGCTGTCCATACAGTGAGAGACAGCAATCTTTAGGAAAAAGTTGTTTGATTTTACATGTATGCCAAGAAATAAGCACTAAGGCTAAACAGGCATTATATTTTAGCATTAATTTTTGGAAATGTGTTTAATATTGTTTAGAAATTATTTTTTATTCTCTTGAAAAAAGTCTAAATGACTGGAAGTAAAGTGTCACACACACTTGCATGCACACACATGACTTCTTAATTTGTAAAATACCACATTAGTAGGAGAAGGCATCTTACTCGTAAAGGATTAAGATGAAGAAAGCGTGGCACTGCTTTTACAGTTCCAAGTCACCTTAGCATATTTTACTCAGATGATTTCCTGAGGTATATATTCAGTGACTTTCTGCAGTGTGTCTCATGTGGCTTTTTTAAATGTTTTTGTTCTTTGAGAATTTCATACAATATATTTTGTTGCATGTTTGAGTAGCAAGTAGTGCATACATAGGGTCTCCTGAACAGTCATCTAAAACTGGCAGCTGGGCTGGCCAGAGCAAGGATGAGCTTAGAGAGTGACAGCCCAACAGTGGTCACTCTTTTTTCACTAGTCCATATTACTCTCACTAAACACAACCCCAAACAGCATCTTTAGAAGTTTAGGTCTGCCGTACACTATGTTGTATCAGAAATAAAATGAAACTTACAGCCAGAAGTTCTGACTGTCACATGGCCTCTAGTAGTTTAAAGGCACTGACTACCTTTCTGTATCTGTAAAGGTTAATTATTACCACCAGGCTAGGATAAGGAAAAGCAAACAACTGAATTGGTTTTCTATGAAATAAGTAAATTTCTAAATAAGAAGAGCTTTGCTAGCAGTTTTCTGGATTGATTTTCAGATTATAGCAAAAGGATGTTTTTATGGTGATTCTTTGTTCTTCCTCGAACTTCTTCCTTGTATATTTCCAAAATGAACTTGCTCCTAACTTAGTTGCATTGTTTTTACCCTTGGAAATCTGTCTTTATTGCCCTTCTAAAGGAAATGGCTACCCTGGACACCTTTACATCCTCCTCAATAGGACAGTTCAAATCTGGACCTGCTCCCTTTCAAACCTCATGTTTATGTAACCTTTTCTTTTCGTCAGTCTATAACAGACGCTTTCTAGTTTGGTTGGACTTTCGTTGTTTTGTGTTCGGGGGGGTGTGTGTGAGTGGGGTGCAGTGTGCATGGAGGTTAGTGAACAACTTGAGTTCCTTGCCTTTCTTCTTTTTGAAACAAGGTCTATTCTTGTCTGCAGCGTTGTATACCAGGCCGGCTGGCTTATATGCTCCTAGAATTCTCTGGTCTCTACATCCCAGGGCTGGGATTGCAGGCATATGCTCCTTCTAGATTCAAATGGGGTTCTAGAGATAAGCTCTGAGGCCCTAGTGCTCTACCCACTGGGCCATCTCCCCAGTCCATGCCACTGACAGGTTCTTAGGGGTAGTTTTAGTTTTCACATTCTCAACCATAGTTTTAAGTTCACATGTATGTGCTCAGTAGTCAGTTGACTTTCATGGCAGAGAACCACCTTTCTCAGGCTCCAAGTTTTGTCTTCAGTATGGGGACACTTCTGGTTAAGTGCCTATTGAAGGAACAGGAATGAAGTTTGTGACCTGACTTCATAGCCCCTTACCATGGCGTTCTGAGGCATATAAACCCTCTTTCTCTGTTCTGGACACAGCGAGTTTGAGGTTTCTGGAAATAAAATGAGTAGGCTTATGGAGAATGTACAGGAATACAGTCAGTGTTTGCAGGGATTTTTCCCCCCTTAGTTTTGCATTTGCTGGACTGTAGATGTAAGCTGAGCAAAATCTTCTGTGAATATGATCTATATGTACCACATGGCCACCACCTTGGGTTATTCAAATCCTTAATGATTAGTTTTCCTCTTGATTTAGCTTTTAATTGAAAAATTATTCGTTACCCTCTAAGCTCAACTATCTTCAGTTTCTCTGTGGAAGAGTCAAATACTCACTTTCTCTCAGCCTGTAAACATAACAAAACAAAACCAGCCTCTTTCCCTTAGTGCTTTTTCTTGTGTCATCTCCCTTTCCCAACTTTGTGAAAGCCTTAAACAATGTGAACGTGCTTGAGACAAGATCTACTCTTTGGAGTTTGTTCTCAGCCTGCTGTCGTTTTCATTCTTCTGCTCATTGTTCTTCCTTATCTTTCTTACTTCTTTTTCTCTATACCTTTGTTCTCTCTTCATCTCCTTCTCTCTCCCTTCTGTCTCTTCTTAACTTCCCAGGGATATTCTACAGAACAAAAAGATTTGTTCAGTTGCTCTGCTAAATGAATGACCTTTTTCAATCCTGCTTTTATTTCGAATTCCAGAGCTCCTCTGTATCCCCATCAGCCAGTTTCCGAGGTTCTGAGAAACACAGAAACTCTACAGACTATTCCTCAGAGAGCAAAAAGCAGAAAACAGAAGAAAAAGAAATTGCAGCTCGCTATGTAAGTTCATTCACTTTTGCTTTGGGGGAGGCTAGTTTGTCTTGTTCATTACCAGCCAATTTTAGAACATAGGGTAACATCTTTTAAGAAAAAAATTTTAAAGTACCGTATTTATAACTGTCTCAAGCTATCTCTATTAACTATTTGAAGCTGTGTATGTATGTGTACATGTGTGTGTGTTACATGCACATGTGTAGGAAAGACCATAGTGCTTTCCTTTAGCAACTAATCTAAGACCTGGATTATTATACAAGGTTCTGTTTGATGGGTAGAACTTTATGTGGTTATCTTAGAGAAGGAGAAATAATGTAAAATCCAAGAAATTTGGATGGACTAAAGTATTGAGGAAAAGTACAAGATTTTGTGGAGGATGTATGTATTCCAAATGTCCTTGATGATTAAAGCTCATTTTCCTGTAGTATCTAGGCAGGTCACAAGAGAAGGAACATGATGGGTAGCAAGTGTGGAGTCAGTTGTTTGTTGTTCTTCTCCTTGCCAGCTGGTTCTCTACAGAATGGCAGACTTCACAAGAAGCTCAGACTTTGATATTTACCTCTCAGTTTAATCATGAAGTGACTTACTTAGATTTTTTAAATGCTGCCAGACTAAACCACAACCCCCCACTTGTATGCTGTGTTTGGGTGTATTCTAGAGTAGTAAGCAAGCCATTGTACTACATTTTTCAAAAATGGCAAATGTGATCATTATCTAGCTCCTAACATCAAGATGAGGAATAAAAAGAGTGTTTTGTATGAAATGTTTGACTCCGTTGAGTATATAAGGACCTGGTGTGGGCACATAAATGTAGCTGGAATGGAGGTTGCCTTTTTTTTTTCGGTGGTGGAGATAATGCTTCCCAATTCTCTGTGTAGGACAGTGATGGTGAGAAGAGTGATGACAACTTGGTGGTTGATGTGTCCAATGAGGTATGTTTGCAGTTGGCGTCACTTCGTGCTGCTCTGCAGCCGTGACAATGGAGAATATCCAAAGTCCTTACAAGAGACTGCTTCCTGACTTTATACATTGCTGGGCCTTTCAGAAGTGCTGCTTCTTCCTTTCAAACGAAATTGTCCTTCTTCACCGTCGGAAATGAGTGAAACGGTGTCAGTGGTCACCCTTCTGATTTTATTGATGCTCCTTGCAGATGATGGATTTTTTGATTTTTGTTTTTGTTTGAGATTTCAACCCAATACCAGATGTTCTTAAGCAATTTCAGTTAATTTTATCTGTTCCAGACATTTGGTGCTTTCAAGTAATGTATTAAGTGCTTTCAGGTAGAAATGTCCCCAGTCAAGGACCTCGGTGCTGTGAGTCACTTGTGAGTTTTACATTTTTTTCTTTGTAGGATCCATCTTCCCCTCGAGGAAGCCCAGCACATTCTCCAAGGGAGAATGGCCTGGACAAGACACGCCTCCTCAAGAAAGATGCCCCCATCAGCCCCGCTTCTGTTGCATCTTCCAGCAGTACTCCTTCCTCCAAATCCAAAGAGCTTAGCCTTGTAAGCTATTCCCTAACTAGAATTGCCGCTTCCAAGATAGCTGTTGGATTTTGATTTTTCAATTTTTGTTTATTTTACATTTTTCTGTAGGGCTTAGATTCCATTTGGTGTGTATACGTGATTTGAATACAACTTTAATTAGAAAAAATTTTTTGGAGCAGAAATGTTTACTAACTTCATGGTATTGCTTCCTGAGTCTTTCTGTAAGCTTAAGAGAGAGGTAATGGATGAAAATAAGACAAAAACATCTTTAGTAAAGTTGGAAAATGCACACTGGAGTTAGGGCAATGGGCTTATTATAAGCCGTTGGTTTGTGGTAAACTTGGTTTGGGGTTTCACTGTCATCTTACTTCTAGCTTCATTTGGATTTCCAGGCTATACACAGCTGCAGTGATTTTTAGCTTCTGCATAAGTGTCCTCTCACTAATAAAGTGTGCTTTAACTCCACACAAATGCCAGGCTGAACCCAGCCCAGCAGTTAGGAGCCCACAGTTGTGGACTCTGCTGCATCTTTGTGTGGTAAATCCCCTTCTCTCCTCACCACTTTCTCTTTCTTTTTCTTCCTTTTTTTGTACAAAGCCATATGTGGTTTCAGTCACCCTTTGAATTCACAGCTGAAGGACTAGAGGATTCTTCAGTTTGTGTGCCAAAGAATATACCTGTATAGGATAGATGGAAGGCTAGATTCGGGTTTGGGTTCAATCCCCTTGTCCTGTCTTCTGGAACCCTGCTTGTCTCTTCATGGCCTCTTTCTACTACATGTTCCATGATTTCGTTTCTGGCTGTTTTCTGAGAGGAGTGATTTAAATAAGGAACTTCTTAGGATAGGAACAGTGAGTTGGGAGCCTGACTTCAGCATGGCCACTGGCAGGTGGCTCACGTTAAGGATGTATGATTGATGAATTTCTTTGGCCCTTGACTGAGACCAAGAAATTACTTGATCAGATCAGCTTTAGTTGAGTTCTTCCTGAACTGTGCCTTCCTGGTTCCTGGCCACCTACTTTTAATTGACATGAGATAGAAGACAAGCAAAAGAAATTCTCAAATTTCTTTTTTATTGTTGTTTTGTCCACTATTTCAATGTTAAAGTAACTCTTAAAATCATGTTCTCATGGCTGATACACTCCAATTCTTCTTTAGAATGAAAAATCTACTACTCCTGTTTCAAAGTCCAATACCCCTACTCCACGAACTGATGCACCCACCCCTGGCAGTAACTCGACTCCCGGACTGAGGCCTGTTCCTGGAAAGCCACCAGGTGTGGACCCCTTAGGTTAGTAAGGAAAAAAAAAGTTGTTTATTTATTGATACTTCTATTTTTGTAATTAAGTAATTTAAGTAATGAAATTTGTTAAAAGTGGTAATGATCAGCACTGTGTATTAGACGAGGTAAGAATTCCAAACCAAGCATCTGTCTTCACCCGTGTCTAACATGTGGTAAATTTTCAAATAAAAAATGAGATGATCTTACTATTTCCCACTTCTTACATAAGATTCCATGCACTCTGCCCAACAGTTGGCCATAAGTCTCAGCGTCTGCTTTGATAGTCTGCAGGCCAGAGCCTTTCAGAGGCCCTCTGGGGCAGGTTCCTAGGTTGTTTCCTGTTTTCTTCTTCTTCTGATATAAGTGGGAAATAGTAAGATCTGGAGAGGACAGGAACCCCACAAGGAGAACAATAGAACCAGAAAATTTGAACACAGGGGTCTTCCCAGAGACTCATACTCCAACCAAGTACCATGCATGGAGATAACCTAGAACCCTTGCACAGATGTAGCCCATGGCAGTTCAGTGTCCAAGTGGGTTCCATAGTAATGGGAACAGGGACTGTCTCTGACATGAACTGATTGGCCTGCTCTTTGATCACCTCCTCCTGAGGGGGGAGCAGCCTTACCACGCCACAGATGACATTGCAGCCACTCCTGATATGATCTGATAGACTAAGATCAGAAGGAAGGAGAGGAGAACCTCCCCTATCAGTGGACTTGGGGAGGGGCATGCATGAAAAAGGGGGAGGGAGGGTGGGACCGGGAGGAGAGGAGGGAGGGACTTATGGGGGGGATACAAAGTGAATAAAGTGTAATTAATAAAATAAAATTTAATTTTAAAAAATGAGATGAATGCTTGAACTACTTCAAAGACTTGAATAATTTTGAGAATAGTAAAATCAGTTCATTTGAACTATGGGTTGTATTGTTAGGCAACTGAAGAAGGTGCTACTACTGTTTTCTATGTTCTTGGTTTTTTCCTTCAGCCTCCAGCCTGAGGACCCCAATGGCTGTACCTTGTCCATATCCAACCCCCTTTGGAATTGTGCCCCATGCTGGTATGAATGGGGAGCTGACCAGCCCTGGAGCTGCCTATGCTGGGCTGCACAACATCTCTCCCCAGATGAGCGCTGCTGCGGCCGCTGCGGCTGCCGCGGCTGCCTATGGAAGATCGCCCGTGGTGTGTTTATATGCTTTATAGATCACGGTTTCAGAACACAGCATTTTTAATGTAGTTTATAGAAGACAAGGTATTTATCGAAGGATCTGAGTATTTATTTATAAATTAAGATAGATCTGATTATGGCTGTATTTCCTTGGGTAAGGTGAGAAAGTTTATGACTTCTTAAAATTTAGTAGTTATTTTGGCATTGTAAACTACAAAGTTAGACCAAACAAGAAAATAAATATAATTAAAGCCTTTGTTTCTGTCACAATCCTTAGTAATCAGTAGTGAATTTTTCCTATGTTCCAGGAATGAATGAATAAATGACCATTAAATCATAAACATCATGTCATTTTATCGGTAGATACTTCTGTAAATGTCACCAAAATTATTTTCAAATTATCTGTTTTCTAGGGTTTAGGTGCCATGTTGTACAAGGTATAGCAAATGACTCTGTGTTGTTTTGCATGGGGACAATTTTAGGTGGGATTCGATCCACACCATCATATGCGTGTGCCGGCAATACCTCCAAACTTGACAGGCATTCCAGGAGGAAAACCGTGAGTATCTTTGGGTTCATTGTCTACCAAGCTCCAGTCCTTGCTTGCGATTTGGAATTTGGGCATTGCTAAATGATATGGCTTTGAAGTATTCTTCATTTTCTCTTAGCAAACAACAAGGCATAATAAGGTTGAATTTTGTGTGTTTAGTTTAAAAATCAAGCCTTCATGTAAAAATGTAAGTGGTAAAGGCAGCCCTGGCAGTTAGGGCTTCTCCCAGTCTGTTGCTGATTTTAAGGCAGTTGTTCAGAAAGTGTGATATTTATATGCAAACTTAAGATGATTAGAATTAAACTTGTAGAGAACAGACACGCTGAACTTCAAAAAAAAAAAAAAAAATCAGGACAATCTTCTGCTGAATTCTATTTCCAGAAAAGGTAGTGTGCTCATTTGGCTTGTATACTGTGAGCTGAGCATTTGGAATGTCTGTTCACACTCCCATAGAGTGATAACAGACCAAGTACAACACACCTCTTCCAGCCTCTTTTTATATATTCTAATCTCGCCACATCCCATTCTACAGTCTCCGTTTCAGTATACTTGCACTCCGTTTTTTTTTGTTGTTGTTTTTTTGTTTGTTTCCTACTACCTAAACAACAGTTCTAATAGGATTAGAAAAATTTAAGAGAAGACTTTTAAAGTAGTATTTGGCTCTTAAAAGAAGAAAGCAAGAAGAAAACTAAAAGACTTTTTTTTCTTCCTCTAAAGAAAGGTTCTTGCCTCCTTACACACATGCACATTTATTTGCACGCATGCACACGCACACATGTACTCACACCAGTCTTTGATTGCAGTCTTTTCTGAGATTGAATCCACAACGCATATGCTGCACCCTTAGTCCCCTGCACTATCCAGACTTGATGAGCAGCCACAGAAGTCTCCTCTCCTGGAGGCTCTCCTGGCTACTTGCCTCTTTGCCATTTATTCTTAATGATTCTCCTCTATTAATGTTTTTTGTGTCTCACTGTCTCACTTCAGGTTTCTGTAGATACTCTTTTTTTATAGCTTAAAAATCTATTTCTTTATTATAATTTATTCTCTTTGTATCATGGCTGTAGCCCCTCCCTCATCTCCTCCCAGTCCCACCCTCCCTCCTCCTCCCCTTATGCCCCTCCCCTAGTCCACTGATAGGGGTGGTCCCATTCCCCATCTGTCTGACCCTAGCCTATCAGGTCTCATCAAGGCTTGCTGTATCATCTTCCTCTGAGGCCCGGAAAGGCTGCACTCCCCAGGTGAAGGTGATCAAAGAGCCAGCCACTGAGTTCATGTCAGAGACAGCCCCTGTACTCCTTTACTAGGGAACCCACTTGGAAACTGGAGCAGCCTCTGGGCTTCCTCTGAACAGGGAGGTTAGATACCCTCTTAACAGAGCATTCTGCCCTGGTAACTGTCTTTAAATACCATCCCTCTCTGGCTTCCTCTCTATTGTCCTTTTCCTGTAATTTTTTTGATACAGCGTTTCACTGTGTACCCCAAGCTGGTCTTGAATTTGTTGAGCCTCCTGCCTCTACCTTCTAAGTATTAGAGAGAGGCACCATCACACCCAGCTTTTGAATGCTTCCTTATAGCTATTGTCTGCCTCTCCCTATTTGAATATGAGTTCTACAGGAGCAGAACAGAACTTTTCAAAAAATACAATGTTCCGAAATATATTGAATTATTTGTGGAATTGAAAATTCCTGTTGGTATAAGGTGCCAACGTTTGGCTCATGAATAAGGGACACAAGGCAAATTAGACTCTGAGTTCCTTGAGAGTTGAAGATACAAATATTAATTAATTACCATAAAATCTTTTTCCCCGCCCTCTTATATTCTTGCCTTCCCTAGAGGCTCCTTCCCCACCCAAGTTCATGTTCTTTCCCTCTCAACCAAAGTGTGTGCGTGTGCACATGCACACACTCTACATATGGATTCCATGTTGTATTGGCCAACTACTCCTGATCATGAAGCTTGGCCTTCAGAGTGGTTGATATACCCACTATCACTCCATTGAAGATTTTCTGTCTCAATAGCATTTGTAAATTGCTTCTTGCTTAGTTGTAGGACTCTATACCCACAACTAATTTTTCCACCCTGGAATTTTATCTGGTTTGAACTTTTGCAAATCTTATACATGCTGTCAGAGTCTCTGAGTTCATATGTACATCAGCACTGTTGGGTCAGAAAATACCGTGCCCTTGGAATCATCTACTATCTTTGGCTCTTAGAAACTTTCCACCTTTTCTTCCACATAGATCCTGATCACTCATTGATGAACATCTAGGCTGTTTCTATTTTGTGACTATTAGGAATATAGCAGAATACTACATGGATTAGCCAGCATTTCTGTAGTAGGATGTAGAGTCCCTTGAGTATAAGCCCAAGAGTGGTATAGATCAGTTTTTTGAGGAACCCACATCAATTTCCATTATGGCTGTACCAGTTAGCACTCCCATCAACAACAAATACTCAGTTATAGAAGTAACTTCCAAACCTGGAGGGTAAGGGAGCAATACCAACACTCAGGAGACAGAGGCAGGCAAATCTCTGAGTTCAAGGCCAACCTAGTCTACAGAACGAATTCCAGGACAGCCAGACTTGAAGCAAACAAAAAAGAACTGTGCGAAAAATACTGCATAGCTCACAGCTGATGCTCACAATGCAAGTTTATTCAAAGAGTAAATGAATATATAATGATGTCTTCTTTCTCTGGCTCCCTTTGCTTGTTTCTTTAGTATTACGTAGGCACTTTCTTGTCACCATAGTGTCTCCTTAACGTTCTTTTTCTCCCCGTTTCACCTGCCCTTCAGTGGTAAGCATGCTTGACTGACCTTGACTCTTTTTTGTTTTCTATCTGCTGAATAAAATTAAAGGTTCTTCCTCCTATAACTATCTTTACTACAGACCCTAATCCAAATGTCCCAGTTACCTCAAACATGCTGGCTGCATAGCCAAGTTGTTCAGTAAATATTTGGCTTATTAATAAGGGAAACAAGGCAAATTAGACTTTGAGTTCCTTGAGAGTTGAAGATATAAATATCAATTACCATAAAATTCTGTGTACCTGTGTGTGCTCTGCAAATAGTGGTTGACTAACAAGTTTTGTTGACCAAAGAACTCTGAAGGTGAAAGATTGGTCTATTTCAAGCAGTGACTAAATAACAAGGTCAGAGGATTAATCAAATAACTCAAATGCCTCTGAGTTCCATATGAACTAGAGGAGATAGAAGGGCTCCTTTAAGAGGTACAGTCCTTTTTGCAAAGGCTGTTGGTAGTCACCAAGTAGGTAAACAGCAAAGGTAGTAGAGTGGATGAGTTGAAGGGTTCTTGGTGCAGGTCAGCCTTGAGGTACAGGAGTGGTAGTGTATTTGGAATATTTAAAGAAGCAGTGGTCGCCTTGGTCTGGGGTGTCATGCCACTTCGAGCACTGTAGAATTGCAGCCTGTCTGGCTCACCATGCTACTGAGCCTGTGCTTGAGCCTCTGCCTTCAGTCTTGATTACTGACATAAACATCTCAAGTTTCCACTGCCACATGAATGGACAGCTGCCATGCTTTCCTGATAATAAATATGTCAGAAAGTAGTTTGTTGGGGTTTTGTTTTTGTTTTTGTTTTTTCAGCCCTTCATATAGTTGGGCTCTAGATGGTCACATGGTAGGTACTCAGCTTACTGATGAAATTTTTACTAAAAACCTTGAAGGGTGTCTGTGTCTTTAAGAGCCAGGGTTCTCTGGGAAAACACAAACAACCCCTCTCCCTCTTCCCTCTTCCCTCTTCCCCCCTCCTGTGTGCCGGCGGCAGGCCAAGAGCCAGCATCCACATGGGAGGGGGGTCTCTGAAGAAAACAAAAAAACCAACCAACTCTTCCCTTTTCTCTTTCTCTGAATTCTCAAAGTTTTTTGAAACCCATTTGATAATGCCTTGGATGGGATTTTTTTTTTAAGAAATTGTTATTAAGTATATATACTAGCAGGGCAAATGGTGGCACACTCCTTTTATCACAGCACTCAGGAGGCAGAGGCAGGTAATCTTTAAGGCCAACCTTGATTTACAGCATGAATTCCAAGACAACCGGGGCTCCACAGAAAAACCCTGTGTTGAAAAAACAAAAAGAGTGGGGGGAAATCTAACACTGCCTGAACTTGGAATAACCTTTCTTTTCTTCTTGGAAGATTTAGTCTTTATGACCTCTTAATTGCTATATCAATTAGCCTTTTCTCAGTCGTCCTCTCTCAGGAGCAGCCTTTATTTTCAAGCCTGAACTAGAATCTGGCTCTCCTAAAGTCACCCTTTCTTCTACATCCCCCTAAGAAGGTGCCCTTTCCTTTTCCTCACAGCCTACAGATCAGCATGCCAATGGTGTTTCCTGATGAGTTAGGTTTCTGACTTCTGTGAAAACCCTGCTTCTTTCAGACCTCTACTATTTAAAACCACCCCAGTATATACCTTGATGGAGTTTCTGCTAAAGACCTGAGTGTGATAGGTGTCAAACTCCTGATGGCTCTGTTTCCAGGATCAGCTCTAATGAAAATCTGCCTTATTTAATTTCAGCTACCTCTATTAAAATCTCTCATCACCACTCCAGATGTCACATCCAGAATCTCAAAGTCCTATCCAGCATGGCCTTACCTGCTTTCAGAAGCTAGGTTCTGTGAATTGCAATTCCTGCTCCTAGCATTCCCACCATCTATGTTTATAGTCCTCAGAATCTCACAATTCTGAGGTCACACATTGGTGTGGCTCCAAGTTCTCTTTACTCCACTTGAAAAATAACCTCTGTCTATTCACTTCCTCCTAGTTTCCCAACCCTTCCCTCAGCAGCTGTGGCATGCCCTCAGTGCTGGGCTAACTTCTGTAAACATGACCAGCCTAGACCCTCATAGTAAGGAACTATAAACTATTGATTTCAGTTACTTCTCTGTTTGATAAAACACTGTGACTAAAAGCAGCTTGTGGAAGGTGTTTATTTGGTATGTGATTCTAAAGGGCTAAGAGTCTATCGTGGCAGGGAAGCAGCAGTAGGCCATAAGGTGGGTGTAGCAGGTAGCTAAGAGCACATATCTTCAAATGGAAACAGGAAGCAGACAGCAAACTGTAGTGCAGGCTTTTACTCTCAAAGCCCTCCATACTCCTTCCAACAAGGGTGCACCACCTAAAGCTCCCTAAATAGTACAACCAACTAAGCAACAAAAATAGTCAAATGCCTGACAACCTGGGGAGCATGTTCCGTTCAAACCACCACACTATCTCGGCTTTGATCCTGATCCTGTGTGTGTTTTAGTCTTGGTTCCTACCTTTCATGCATCCACAAATTCTTTCTCTTAGTATGGTACATATTTCTCAAAAAGGGCTGCCATTTCTAAGAGCTACCAAAATAGGCTCAGCTCCTTCTCACCTGCCATTAGTATTTGCTTCCCCCTAAAGTTGACGTGCATCTGAGCAGGCTCATTACCTCCTTGCTAACAGTTGCATTTTAAAAGTAGAATCGATTGGCGAAGACTTCACGTCCAGTTTATACCAAACATTTTTTTTACATCACAGGGCTTTTAAGGGTGTGAACTGGAAATGGAAGTGGAGTACACTTTGTGGTTTGGGGTTATCAGACAGGGTACTTTTTCAAGTTCTCATTCCTTTTGTATTTTTTAAAATTTGTGATTTTTGAGTCTGATCAATGTGTGAAAACGTTTTTGGCACATCTTCCATTTGAATGTGTACCTACAGAATCTGAACTCTTTAGAGCTTCATAATTTTGGCTTACTGATCTACATTAATAACTCATTAGAGTGAATCCTTTTATAGGTGAGCTCTGTTACAGGCCATAGAACCACTGAAAAATACAAAGCAATGAAAGTTTAGAGTGAAAAAGATAGGTACTACATGTGTATACATATATGTATACACATATATACATATATATATCTGAAACTGGCTGTCTTACTTGGTTCTCTGTAAACTATAGGCTCATCCTCTTTTTGAAGTTAGAATTGCATTCAGCAAGACTAGGTAACTAATGATGTCACACAGCAACTATTAAACAGCCAATTAGTATTTGGTTATGGACCTAGTCCCATGACTAGTAACATAGGCTTTAACTATGTTACTATGCTGTACTGGATCCATTTGAATTAATTCATTCATTCATTCATTTTGTGCATCTCAGATGGCACTAAAAGAAAGGATTTGCTCTCTGATTTTTCTCTTTTGTTATATTAGATGGTTTAATAACATTTTCAAGGAAGGTCGTTTAGTTAGTAGAGTGTGTTTCTAGTATGCGTGAAACTTGGGTTTTATATTCATCACTGCTTAAACCAGACATGCTAGGGCATACCTGCAATCACAGCACAAGGGAAGTAGAGACTGGCAGGCCAGATATTTAGAGTCACCTACTGTTTGGTGAGTTTGAGGCCAACCATAGATACATAAGACCCTGTTCTAAAAGAAAACAGGCAAAAGCTAATGTCTTCTACATTGTTCTCCTGTTTTTTCTTCCTGTACCCTAGAGCATACTCCTTTCATGTTAGTGCTGATGGCCAGATGCAGCCTGTCCCCTTTCCCCCTGATGCCCTCATTGGACCTGGAATCCCCCGACATGCTCGACAGATCAACACTCTCAACCATGGGGAGGTGGTGTGTGCAGTGACCATCAGCAACCCCACAAGACACGTGTACACAGGTGGCAAGGGCTGCGTTAAGGTCTGGGATATCAGCCATCCTGGCAACAAGAGCCCAGTCTCTCAGCTGGACTGCCTGGTAAGTGAAAAGGGATAACAGAGACTGTGATAGTGAGAAAAATCATAGCAGTCCCAAGAGGATAAGTAGGGGTTTTCTCTCAGAATGATCCAGTTCTTCCTGGATGGTATGTGCACTTGTACAGTCTGCATTCCTCTTGTCTCCAGGGTCAAAGGTAAATCACTTGGTTCAAGGATACTGAGAGTTCACACTTTGCTTCTACAGAGCATACCTGAGAACTTTGTCAAGTCAACTATTCATGTGGCTACGAAGCCCTTAGCTGGTCAGTTACCATTTCTCCTCGGGTTACACAGGAAATTGAAGCTTAGTTTTCTTCCCTTATATCAGAAGAATCTTTTTTTGGTGCATCATTTAATCTAACATAATGAAGTGTACCTACATAAATAAGATTTTCATAAACTTATGAACAGGAAAGTCATTGTCTTTTTCCTTTCTTGCCTCCTGATGATGGCATTTCACTGAACCCACAATGCTTGTTAGTTGTATATAGCAAGGCTAGGCCAAAAGAGCCAACTGTCAAGTGGCTTTCACTGTGATGTGGCTTTACCACCAGGACCCTTTGTCCTCAGCAAGGTATGCCAGGGATTTAGAGTTTAGAGAACTGTAGTGGTGTGTACACAGACCATGTGGATCTGTGTGTACAGATTACGTCCACAGTTGCTTAATTTGGTGGTGGGAGTAGCACTAGATCTTTGCATTTGGATGCTAATTAAGATTAAATATCTTGGTACTAAATTTTGTAGATCAAGTTTAAGTACTTCCTTAATTTCATGTAATTTTGCAACATTAATCTACTTTATCATTGTCATAAGTATAAATGGCTCATTAAACCAGAAGGGAACACGATACTCTTATGGATTTCTGTTCTCTTATTAATGCTGTTTTCCTTTCCTCATGAGTAATTTTGTGATGGCTTTTGTCTTCATAGAACAGGGATAACTACATCCGTTCCTGCAGATTGCTCCCTGATGGTCGCACCTTAATTGTTGGAGGGGAAGCCAGTACACTGTCCATCTGGGACCTGGCAGCGCCAACCCCTCGCATCAAGGCAGAGCTGACGTCCTCAGCCCCTGCCTGCTATGCTCTGGCCATCAGCCCTGACTCCAAGGTCTGCTTCTCATGCTGCAGCGATGGCAACATCGCAGTGTGGGATCTGCACAATCAGACCCTGGTGAGGTAGGTCAGCTGAATTCACTTGTGTGCGGTAAGGGAGAGCTCACTTACCACATGGTGCTCAAAGCTTTGTGTGTATCTGTGTGTCTGTGTCTGACTTTTGGTATGTGTAGTTTGTGTATTTGCAAAATCTTGCTTCCATACTATATTTTATGAAATAAGTGTTTCATTTTATGCATACATACACACACAGCATTACTGATTCAGAGTTTTAGACGTAAAGGTTATTTTTATGTAATGAATGTTGTCAGGACCTCATGGGTTCCTTAGATGTCTGTAATTTCTTATCTTTGCCTGCTGACACCCATCATTGTCCTTAGCTCCTTGGTGAACAACCATAGTATATGGTTCTAGTTTAAGTGCTGCATGTGTCAAAACTTCAGCAACGGTTGTATGGTGTTTGCCATGGGCAAGTGTTAGTGGGTTGCTGTTTGTGCTCACATGGCCTAAATTGTCTGTGTTCTCATATTTAAGGACAAGTAGACAGCAGGGTTATAGGAATGAGAACAAACAGTATGCTCAAGGAAAGGGTGTTAGAAAATTGGGAACTTTAGCTATGAGTAGGGCCCTGTATGGGAAGGTAAGACCCTTTGCACTCCTATTTTGAAGGGCTGCAATTCCAAAAGCAAAAATAATTGTTGTTCTGTGGCTTGAGGGTAAGGTTCAGATAGACAAGGTCATCCTTGACTGTGAAGTGAGGAAGCACTTTGAATTCTTTCCATCATGCCCCAGTGTACATTTTACATTTTACCAGAGTGTCCCTGGGCAGTGGATCACACTGAGTGTACTTCCTTTAGCTGTTTCTTGTAAGAATGGCCTTTCCCTCCTGCAACACCAACACAAATACATGATATGTTTCATTAATTTGAATAATTAGAAAGTATAAACCAAATGAGATCTCTAGATAAACCCTGCACTGATTTTGATCAGCAGAGGATTCCCATTTTCAAGGGCTTTCCCTCCCTCCATTTTTAGGCAATTCCAGGGCCACACAGATGGAGCCAGCTGTATTGACATTTCTAATGACGGCACCAAGCTCTGGACAGGTGGTTTGGACAACACTGTGAGGTCCTGGGACCTGAGAGAAGGGCGGCAGCTGCAACAGCATGACTTCACCTCTCAGGTGTGGACTGTGTGCGTGTAATGCGACCTACCAAAAGAAAAAGTGGTGCACTTGAATATGAATCTGTGGAGATCATCTTTTATACTTGGTTCTTTCTGCACATTTTTAATTTTGTTTATTTTCTTGATATTTAAGAGTATGCCTCCCAGTTAATAAGACCTTGTTCTCTGCAGCCGCTATCATTTGTTTTAATTCCAGATCTTTTCTTTGGGCTATTGCCCAACTGGAGAGTGGCTTGCCGTGGGGATGGAGAATAGCAATGTGGAAGTGTTGCATGTCACCAAGCCAGACAAATACCAGTTGCATCTTCATGAGAGCTGTGTGCTGTCACTCAAGTTCGCCCACTGTGGTAAGCAAGCACCTTTTGTTCCGTTTCTGTCGACCAGAATGATTGCTTGGTTCTTTTGTTGACTCATTCAAAGTTGAGTCTTTCTATTTTGTTAATGAATCTCTCATCACAACTATATTGTGTACTTAACCATGCTTGCTTTCCTAACAAGCTATGCAAATTGCTGGCCTTAATCCATTTTTTTTCCTTATCATAACAATCAGTGACTCATGAAATCCAGAAAGTAAGGTGGGTGGGCTTTACTTTTGAAGTAAAAAGATATTTGTTATAAATAGAAGGAGTTTCTGTATTAATTCAGCACCTTATGAAGCAAATGACAAAGTAACACAAAACACTCTTCCTGTAGGCAAATGGTTTGTAAGCACTGGAAAGGACAACCTTCTGAACGCTTGGAGGACACCTTATGGGGCCAGCATATTCCAGGTAATACCTAGCTTACTCTATGACCAGCTGCTGTGTGCTACCTGCAGTGGTTAACTCGACCATCTCCATGCATCCTATGGGCACTGGACCTACTTACATGTTTGAGAATATGTTGGGGCACCTGATACCATTTCATCAGGCAGAGCAAGAACCTGCCCAAAGCAGGGAGGGGGATTAGTTACACAAGGGTAACTTTGTGTGATTTCTGATTCTGTGTCACTACTAATCCTGAATTACTCATGACTCAATCCTCTATATTTCAATTGGGATTTTAGGTCTTCTGTGATATGTTTGTGTTAATGTATACGTTTTCTTTTTTTTTTTAAGTTCTTTTTTTTAACTTTTATTAATTATACTTTATTCACTTTGTATCCCCCCATAAGCCCCACCCTCCCTCCCCCTTCACACATGTCCCTCCCCAAGTCCACTGATAGGGGAGGTCTTCCTCTCCTTCCTTCTGATCTCAGTGTATCAGGTCTCATCAGGAGTGGCTGCATTGTCATCTTCTGTGGCCTGGTAAGGCTGTCCCCCTCAGGGGGAGGCGATCAAAGAACAGACCAATCAGATTATGTCAGAGGCAGTCCCTGTTCCCATTACTATGTAACCCACTTGGACACTGAACTACCATGGGATACATCTGTGCAGGGGTTCTAGGTTATCTCCATGCATGGTACTTGGTTGGAGTATGAGTCTCTGGGAAGACCCCTCTGTTAATTTTCTGGTTCTGTTGCTCTCCTTCTGGAGTTCCTGTCCTCTCCAGCTCTTACTATTTCCCACTTCTGACATAAGATTCCATGCACTCTGCCCAACAGTTGGCCATAAGTCTGAGCGTCTGCTTTGATAGTCTGCAGGGCAGAGCCTTTCAGAGGCCCTCTGTGGCAGGTTCCTAGCTTGTTTCCAGTTTTCTTCTTCTTCTAATGTCCATTCTCTTTGCCTTTTGGGATAGGGATTGAGCATAGTCAGGGTCCTCTCTCTTGATTAGTTTCTTTAGATGTACAGATTTTAGTAGGTTTATCCTATATTATATGTCTATATGAGTGAGTATATACCGTGTGTGTCTTTCTGCTTCTAGGACAGCTCACTCAGGATGATCCTTTCCAGTTCCCACCATTTACCTGCAAATTTCATGATTTCCTTATTTTTCATTGCTATATAATATTCCATTGTGTAGATGTACCACAATTTCTGCATCCATTCTTCAGTTGAGGGGCATCTGGGCTGTTTCCAGCTTCTGGCTATTACAAATAAAGCTGCTATAAACATGGTTGAACAAATGTCCTTATTGTGTGCTTGAGCCTCTTTTGGATATATGCCTAGAAGTGGTATAGCTAGATCTTGAGGTAGAACTATTCCTAGTTGTCTGAGAAAGCACCAGATTGATTTCCAGAGTGGTTATACAAGTTTACATTCCCATCAGCAGTGGAGGAGGGTTCCCCTTTCTCCACAACCTCTCCACCATGTGTTATCACTTGAGTTTTTCAGCTTGGCCATTCTGATGGGTGTAAGGTGAAATCTCAGGGTCGTTTTGATCTGCATTTCCCTGATGGCTAATGACATTGAGCATTTCTTCAAGTGTTTCTCTACCATTTGATATTCCTCTACAGAGAGTTCTGTTTAGCTCTGTTCCCCATTTTTCAATTTGATTACTTGGTTTGCTGCTTTTCAGCTTCTTTAGTTCTTTATATATACTGGATATTGGCCTTCTGTCAGAGATAGGGTTGGTGAAGATTCTTTCCCAATCTGTAGGCAATCATTTTGTTTTGATGACAGTGTCCTTTGCTTGATAGAAGCTTTTCAGTTTCATGAGGTCCCATTTATTGATTGTTGCTCTTAGAGCCTGTGCTATTGGTGTTCTGTTCAGGAAGTTGTCTCCTGTACCAATGAGTTCTAGGGTCTTCCCCACTTTTTCTTCTAACCGATTAATGTGTCTGGTTTTATGTTGAGGTCTTTGATCCACTTGGACTTTAATTTTCTATTTTAATCTCGAACATTTTACTTAAATATTTTTATGAGTACTATCAGTTCTTTTCCAATTATTTTATTTACTTTCTTTTATCAGTTCTTTTTCCCAATAATGTTCAGAAAGGTCCAGTCAAACTGGACTGATTTTATAAACTTGCCACTTTTTAGTGGCAGAATAGGGTTTTATGTCATAGTTTGGGAAATTATTTGTAAAAACCACCAAATTTAGATATGGTACAAATACAGACATGTACACAAATATCTCTCTCTCTCTCTCTCTCTCTCTCTCTCTCTAACAGATGTGTTTGAATTTCATAAGGGAGCTATTGACTCCTCATTTTTAATTTGTAGTTAGAATTTTCTTACCTTTTGTTTCATATTTGAAACTAATATAACAAACTTGCAGGTCCCTTAACAAAACAGCATTAAGTATTCGTAGAGCTGATTAGCTATCTGAATCTAAAATAGACTGTCATGCAGGGTTTAGTATGACAGAGCAGCTAATATAATTGTTCTGATGCTTATGCATCTCTCCTTCCCTTTCTTTCTTTATGAGACAAGGTTTTACTAAGTAGGGCTCACTGGCCTGGAACTCACAGAGATCCACCTGCCTCCGCCTGCAGGTGCTAGGATTAAAGGCATGAGCCACCATGCTTATACTGGGCATTTTGTGACCTGTTAGCTACACAAAATAAAAGAAAAAAATACTAGACTGCATCTTTTATATTAAACACAAGTATTATATCTTATGTATATGCTGGCTTGGGAATTTTAATTAACTTTCAGTAAAGAAGTTTAGGAGACATGCAGTGTGTTGGGTACTTGTCTTCCATGTAGTTTCCAGTGTTCCAGGTGTTCTTAAGGGTACTCTTTTAAGCCTTGTGTGTATGGTCTGCCCTCATTCCTTCATTGCCCCCACCCCTTCAGTAGATTGTGTCTCTGTTTCCAACTATTGAATTTGACTTACATGTTTTTATGTTTTATGCTGGTAGTATTGTTTACTAGCAGCTGCCAGTACTTGTTAGGACCTGGGCTATGTGTGCTGCTTTGTGGCACCACTTAGATGCAGGCTACCTGGCAAGGGGCAGTTGAGGTTTTCTCATGTCTTGAGTACCTACCCTACTCTGTACTTTCTAGAGAATAGAGGGTTGGTTGTTTGGTCATTACTTATTTTATGTTTGTTTTGTATGCTTGCCTGTCTGTGCCCCATGTTGCATACCTGGTGCCCAAGGGACACAGAAGAAGTTGTTGGACCCCTGGAAATAAAGTTACAGTTGTAAATTGCCATGTGGAGTCTGGGAACTAAACCCTTGTTCTCTAGAAGAGCATTCAGTGCTCTGAACCACTAAGCTATCTCCTGAAGCCCAGGAATAGAATTTAAAATAGGGCCTTGTTTCATTGGCAGAGTACTCTGACCATTGAGTTACCTCTCTCTTTGCTGCCTTGAGAGCAAGAACCATCAACCTAAGCTGGGGAAGAGCACTCTAAAGTACTGCCATGTCTAGGAATGTTGGGGCTGCCCTATATCTGCAGGGCTTCTGGGTGTTCCTGGAGCATGTTGGCTGTGTTTCTGCTCCACACCCATCAGTCTTGCTTCTTAGTACCTGTATGTGACATTCTTGATATATTTCTTTCATAGTCCAAAGAATCCTCATCGGTGCTTAGCTGTGACATCTCTGTGGATGACAAGTACATTGTCACTGGCTCTGGAGACAAGAAGGCTACGGTTTATGAAGTTATTTATTAAGGACAAATCTTCGTGCAAACTGGACTCCTCCTTGTAGCACTTTGCGCTATTGTACTTTTTTGTTCACCCCCTCCCCCACATCTAAAACCAAGGATTTCCAGTACTCACATTGCAGTTGTGGAGTTTGATCCTTTACATAGCCCTACTTCCTCCTTGCTGTTGAATTGTGAATACTCATTAAGAACCTGTGATACCAAATCTTCAGCTATCGACTTGGAAGAACATGGAATACCTAACAGTGAATGGAATCTTTAATTATGTATTATATCTGTAATATATTTATTTTGTTTAAAGAAGGCTTTCTAACAATGACTGACTAAATAAAGCTGTTCGCTCCTGCATTGATAATGAAGGTGCATTGTATTTGATGCTTCATCCCCTCCATTTTGGTAGGGGAGGGGAAAGGAAGGTTTAAAATAACTGATTAAAAATGTCACTAAATGTAGACTATTGACTGTATAGAGACGTGAAATGTATAATTACACATGAAAGCAATATGTTGCAGTGTTGTTATAAGGTTGTTTTGTTTTCTACTTATATTAAAACCATTTGGAAATTTGGCTGAACAAGTAGAATATGACAGGCCAAGTACTATTCCTTTGTGTCTATTTGGGAAACTTTAACTAATGTCTATCACTTTAGATTACATTCAACAAAAATAATTGGATGTTTTTCTTTTTTCTTTCTTAGTTGTTGACAAGTATCTTTGTATTATGTTTTTAAGTCCCTTTTATATTGTAATATAGTCAAACAAATTGGGCCTCAAAGAGAGAACTTAATTTTTTCTAAATATGTTTGCCAAATTTACTGGCAGGGGGAGCTGTCTGTCTCTCGGCAATTGTATCGCTCTGAGACATGGTGGGCTGTTTGTGGCATGCTCTTTAGGAGCAGCAGGTACAAGAGTGCTGCCTGCCTACCCCTGTGTGAGGCAAGTCTTTCACACACACACACACACACACACACACACACACACACACAGGTACACCGCCAGCAGAGGAGGGGTAAGAGAGCCCATCCTCTGAAAGCCACAAAAAAAGAGACTCTCCTGGGATGATGACTTGCTTTCTTTACCTCTGGTTCTTTCCATGTCTTACTTGGATGTCCCTGAAATGGACACAGGCTGTGCCATTGTGCCAGAAACATTGTGTTATCTTTTATGTTGTTGTTGTTGCTGTTAAACTATAACATGTGACTCCCTTTTTATTATTTTTGTTTGAATGCTTTAAAAAGATCTTTTAAGTCTGTGGATCTGCTGATGTACAGTGCCTTTGCTGCTATGGATCAAAATCAAAAGAACTGTGTAGATAAACTTTATTGTGTAAGTAGAAAATCACTTAATTTCATACTAGAAATGGATGGATGCTGCAAGTTGAAATGGACTGTCATTGACGTTCTTCGTGTGGTAGCAAAAAAAAAAAATGGTGTCTTAAGTGCTTAGTGTTTGATGTCATTAACAGTTTCATAAAACTCTACAGTGTAGAAAGATTTTGATACTAAACTGTGCATTGTACATAGCTCTAACGCATTGTATTGGCCACGAGTACTTCTATGACGGTAGATTGTTTGTGCGTTCAGACTTTCAAGCATTAAACATAAATAACTTCTAGAATGCTTATTTTTCTAATTATTTTACTAACTTCTTTGTCTATGCCACTCCCTATATTAAAAATTACTAGTTATATTCCAATCAGATTGTTAAGTAGTATGGGTTTGAGCTGTTGCTAAGTTGTCCCCCTCTCTCTTTGAGACAACCCAGAAAGCATGAGAGAAGTTGTGGAAGGCAGGTGGTGACCAAATACTTACTGAGCCCTTCAAACCTGAACCATGTAAGTCTGTGCTGTCGTCCTAGTACAGCAGCCGCCCGCATCTATTTTAACTTAATTCTTAGAGCTAGTTAATAATAGAAACCTTCTTTGCCAGTAACATTGACTACATTTCAAGTGCTCATTTGTCATTCTCTGTCCAGCGGGAGCCTGGGTGGTCATTCTTCATTCCATAGGTCTGACCTTCCCTGTGCTGCTGCAATGAGATCAAAGGTCCTGGGGCTAAAGTGCATTCTGTTTTGTTTTGCTTTTGTAGTTAGCTCTATTTCCCAAGGCATGCCAAAGCCTATGGCAATACCATAGTGTTACAGCTCTTTGGTTAAGCTGTTGTGCTAAGTAAGCACTGCAGAGGTTGGAAACTGGCCAGAAGGCAAGTCCAGTGAGACACAGATCAACTGTAGCATGAGGCCAGCCGACCAGCACTCAAGTTCAGGGTAGTACAGAAGCTCGAGGGTTGGACAGCCAAGTTCATGTGTTCAGCAGTGATGGTGATTGTTCCCCAGAATCAGTGACTCTCAGCTGGTCTTGAAGTGAGAGCCTGTGCATTTCTTTCCGGCGAAGTCAAGGACAGTGTACACCTGGGGCAGGGGGAGCAATTCCGAGAGCAAGTGTGTTTGATCCAGAGGGGCCAGGGGTGCTGGGGGTGCTTAATCTGTGTGTGCCAAAACAGTCTTATCATTAGAGGGGACAGGCGGTACTTAATTATCCTGTGGGTGGGAAAAGAGCTCCAGGTAAAGTCAAAGGTCACTGATGGAAAGACAAGACAGCAAGGCATCATGTCAGCATAGGGTGGGAATCTCCAGGTACTTGCTGAACAGGTTTCTTATCAGAAAAGGGTCCATGCCTGTGATCTTTCTCTGAGGACTATGTGGTGGCTCCTTACATGATCTGGCATTAACCAGATCAGGCAGAGAGAGAAAAGGGAGTTCACCGTTAAAGACCAAGCACAGAGGCTATCCAGAAATGTCAGGCTTCAGTCTTATCCAGCAGGGTCCTACCCTGATTAGCCCCATGAGGGCTAACAGCTATTGTACTGGACCTCCACAGTTTCTATGATGCTTTCTACACTTGGGAATGCTCTGGAGCTAACACAGCATTCAGAATTTGGCATATTGGACCACTGCCAACTCTGGGAGGTTGAGGACTGTCCAAGACACACAAGCTTCTGGAAGCATCTTGGGCTAGATGTTTATGTGAAGACTCAGGCAAGGAAGAACTTAGAAGAGTCTCAATTTGCTGGGCAGGATTTGGGAACACCAAGGTATTCTGCTATGATGAGCCATAGGAGACCCAGCTACATATTGAGTGAATGGATTCCAGCCTCGCTCACCTGTGTAGACCAAACCAACAAGTCCAATGATATGCCATGAGCTGACTGTATTGCAGGATGGTATGCAAATACATTGAAGCCGCTGAGAACGACAGTGTAGATAATGAGTGACCATCTATAGAAGTACAGCTCTAGACGAGGGGTCACTGCTGCATGGGCAAGGACAAATGGATTGTTCGGGGCCTTGAGCTCTTCTGTTGTATTAATTATTTCAGTATGGCTCTAAGAATGTAGAAAGTCAAAAGGAAAGGAAAAAAAGAAAAAAGGTCTGTAGACATCAGAAAATAACTTCTGAGTCTGGTTTGGTTAGCCAGACAGGCACAGAGAAGAGCTGGCTTTATTAACAGACTTTGTAGCAACTGGTATCTCCAGAGAATGCTGAGAGCTTATCCCTTCCCCTGTCTAATACTAGGCTTATAGGGATATATTTAATTGTCTCTGTAACAGAATTCCTGATGGAATCAATTTAAGGGAGGATAAGGTTTTTTGTTGGGTTTGGTAGTTGGTTGGTTTTGTTGTTGTTCACTGTCTCAGAGATGGTTCAGCCCAGCAGAAAAGGAATGGTGACAGTATTGGTTCCATTTTTGACAGCACAGCAGGCAGAGACTTACATGGTGCTGACTGGGAAGCACAGGTCATAGACTGGAACCAGAGACAGTATAGCCTCTTAAAGACCCTCCCCTAGTGACTTCTGACTGCTGGGCCTCGCTCCTCCCTAAATATACTACTACCAGCTGGGGAATAAGTTCCTAAAGCAAAAGCCCATGGGTGACATCCCAGAGTAAAGCCACAAGTCATTTGCTAAATTGGGTATCAAGGTCATATCTACGTAAACTGGAGGCCTGGCTTAAAGTGCACAGAAGTTTTGCCATAATTATTGAACTGTAAAGGTAACTTTAGGGGTAGGACTGGCTCCATGGTGTGACAGGTGCTGATGGTCGGATTTCTTATCAAAAAGAAGGAAAATAATAGGGGTAATTACTTAAACTCAGTTGCTGCTTTTACCAGAGATTCTGCTTCATGTATGTTTCTTGCAGAGTCTGAAGAACAATGAAGATGCACCTCCCCCAAACAAAACTTAGTTACGATGGGAGGACAGAGTAGCAGAGAAGCCATGAAAGCAGTGAAAGGAAAGCCTGATCAAAGGAGCCATAAAGACCTTCTAGGACTGACGGATCTAATGCGAGTGACAGACGTCAGAATGTTAAAGCTGCACACCTCACTTGGACTTGATAGATTGCAAAATGACTTCATGGGGTGATGTTCTTAGAATGTTGTATGTGCGTGCACCACGTAAAAAGTGCTGGGAATTAGACTCTAGCTTCAAACGATATCACACAACCACAAAAATCTTGGCAACCAAGAACAATGGAAATTGGGGCTGTCGGTGAGAAAATGACATTCTAGGTAGATGTGATACAATGCCTGTCTGATGTGCAGCCTGACCGTCAGCCAAGGAGCTGGTTGCTTTTAGGTGCCTCAGTGGACCTTCATGCACTGGTGCTGTCCTGAAAACTCTGACTAGGCTATTTGTTAATTGATTTCTGGCAGTAGTAAGAAATTTAGTCCTAAGATCCATTGTCCATGCTTGAGTAAATAATTACAAAACTGAGTGCGAAAGAAAGTGTTTCTTATTCAGCTACATTCCGGGGCAATTTAAGAGTTTAGTGGTAACCCCCTGACACTTCTTAGGTTTTTCTGGAGGCATTTGCCGTAGAGCAGCAGCCAGTAGCTGTCTGTTCTTTGAACTAATGGCATGTATTCACTTTTGGGTTCTAGCATATTATAGATTTGCAACAGAAATGGCTAATTTTCAATCACCTGAGCACAGCAGAAAGGGTATTATGAAGAGTGTTGAAACAGTACTGAACCAAAGGCAGGAAGAATGGTTCCTATTAAGCTACAATTTCTTTTCCATTTTCACTGGGTGTCTGACACTAGGTGTAATGGGTGATATAATTTTAGACATCCCAGTTACAAGTTTGCAAGACAGCTGACTTGTCTTCTAAGGCACAGATTGCTCAGCTGGGACCTCCATAGTTTGCCTGCAAAGAATGATCATTCCTACAGGACTGGCTTTAGTCTTAGAAGACCATGAGCACAGAAGCCCAGTTTGATCTCGTAGTGGGCCCAGAAAGGAGGAGGGAGGGTGCTACAATTATGTTTACATAGAAAGTAAAGGATCAGAAGTCAGAAGCTCTTTACCAAAGTCCATTGGGCGTTTGGGAGACTGGCTGACTAAGAACCTTGGTTTCCTGTTCTGTAGTCCCATTCAGAATCACCCCGTGTACAGCAGAAATGGAAAGGTGTGTTCATGATGCCTTCACCTAATTTCACATTGTTTTTCACCCAAGTCATGCAACTTGAAAACTCTTTCGATCAATAGCAGTTTGATTGCCTTTATAGTTCCTTTGCGGTAGCCCTTCCATAGGTTAAATATTCTGTTTCCTGCTAGGGAACATTGACCATAAGTTAAGCTAGGATTTTTTTTTTTTTTTTTCCCTTCTGGGACACCTTAAAGTTCTAGTAGGGCTGAGTTAGTGGTGGGAATTCATCATGAGCGACCCATGATGTTTGGACCTGCTCTGTCATGGGCTTCTAGAACAGGAACCAGGAGAGATTCCATCAGGAAGCAAGGAACAGAGGGAGATGCCAGAACTAGTGTCCTGAACACAGAGAATGATCCCGTAGGTTATAAGTTCTCATTAACTGAAGAACTGCCAGTACCTCTACCCCAGTAGAGTTTGGCTTAGTAAGTAGAAGCCAGGTACAGCTGTGAGCAAAGCACACATTCTCGAGAAGCCAGGGGGCGGGGGGGTCTTCTCTGAAAACAGCTTTGGGGGATTCATTGAAGAAATCAACTGTCCAAGCTTATTGTTAAATACCCATCATGTTTTTCTAGTTTTTCATGCTTCCCCTAAGCAATCATGTTGATGAAATTTGATTTCCAACTTTATGGCTCAGTCATGAAAATTAGTTATGGTTTCTGCAGTGATGGTCAATTGCTCTCCGTGCCAGTTCTTGTGCACCATGGTTTGTGGGAACAAGAACATTCTTCTGAGTGCAGGAAGGTTGAGATGCTTGCTGAAACAGGGCCATGCTTGGCTGGCTCTCTTCTGCGCTCTTTGATACATGCGCATAGTTCCATGGTGAGTGTTAATTGGGGGGGTTAGGTGATCAGGAGTGAACAGACTGGCTGCAGGACCCAAAGCTTGGGCTGCCGTGTTGGGTCACCTTTTACGTGAAGTGTGAGGAGTCTGAGGTGGCCTGAGCTACACCTAACTTTTGTGCAGCCTCAGCTGTAAGTGGGACCTAGTAACCCTACTTACTCCACCTAGGCTTCCTGGAACTTTGTAGCATGTCCACCTCACAGAACTTGGTGTTCTTGTGTTTTTTGAATGCCATATCCACAGCCCAAGCCCCAGATTCTTTAAAAACACAAAGTCCAGTGGACCTCTTTATTTGTACCTTATTACATCCTCTTAGATGTGCAAAACTCTTAAGTTCATAGCCTGATCACCGATCTGCAGAGGAAAAAGATAAGGCAAACATGCTACTTCAGGTTCTGGGGGTTTCTTTGAGTTTTTTTAAATCTTGTTTCAGATGTGTTTTCTTGTTTCTTTTACCTCAGACATCCAGCTTTTGCCAGGAACCAAAAGCTCCATGGCATTAAATTTTCCATTTAATTGGCATTTACTTTTAAAGAACCAAAGCTTAAACTTTGACAAATAAATAAATAAATAAATAAATAAATAAATAAATAAATAAATCCAGTTGTACTGAACTGTCTTCTGTTTTTAATTCCCTTTAAAAGACATTAGAAATGTCCCCTTGGCAAAAAGTCAGAGTAACGATTATCCACTTTTGTGCAGTGTGCCTGTGCTGTTGTTACTATTCCCAGTAGTAGTGAGAGGCCCTACCTTAGGATAATACCCATCAACTGAGGTTGTTTTACTCCCCACATTCCTGTCTCTGTTCTAATCCTATGAAATGAAGGAGTAAGGTCTCAAACTGCTTTTAAATCTTTAGCCCCAAAAGTATTTAGGGGTAAAGAATGCTTTAGGTCTTTTAAAAGATAAGGTCACACACCTGTAATCAGCACTTGGAGGTTGACATGCAAAGCTCAGGAGTCCAATCCCATGTCAGCTAACAGTGAGTCTGAGGCCAGGCTGGGCTAAATGAGATACACTATCTCAAACAAAACAGCGGGAAGTCAGTATGCAGCATTCTACAGGCAAGCACATTCCTGTCCTGGACAGGACATCCTGCGAAGAGGCGTGTGCATTGACTATAGAAACCTGCAGCTATAGAACTAGTCACTTTAGTCCCCAATCATGAAAAACTTCCAGCTGCCCTTCAATATTTAATGTGGAGTTGAAGAGAAGGGATTTTAGATAGTTTTGCTGAAAAGGCCCCAAATCTGCAGGGGTTAAGTGCCTTGATCAAGAGGAAATAATGGAAGTTTGCCTGTGCAAGACCTGTTAGCCTCTCTGCTTTAGTATGTGTGTGTTCTTTAGGCCTCAGTGACCAACGAGGCTGCTGGAATATTTCTCTTTAAAAAAAAAAAAAAAAGTGAGGTCTGAGTTTTACTACAGACACTGTCTTCACTCTGAGAGGTTCGGGTGCCTATAACTAAAACCAAAGTGTGTGACTAAGCCTATACCTAGGCAGGTAACATTGTTCAAAAGCCATACACTTTCATATTAATGAAGACATTTAAAAATATGTGGCATCAAATACGCCTTTCCAACATTTTGGTAGGAAGTGTGCTTTGCTTTGTTTTTTTCTCATCCAAATTTCAAAATGTGGTAGATGTTCTTTTAAATTTTTGTATTAGTCTTGACGAATGGCCTGCTTTGTTTTGTTCTGGTTCGTTTTGCTGTTGCCGTTGTTGTGTTTGGGTTGCTTTTGTTTTTATCTGGGGTATTTTTTTTTTCACTTTGTCACATGTACAATACTCATATTTGACTGGTGGGTCACCCGGGAACCTTTTCTTTGATGACTTTTATGGGTTTTCATTCATGAGCTCATAGAGACACCACCAGGGCAGTTAAGACAGAATTGCTTGTAATCATGTTAAAATGTTGCTGAGAAAACCGAGGCCCTGCTCTCTAAGGATTGGTGGGCTTCAAGTCGAAGGGCACAGTTATTCGCAGACCTGAGGGCCACTGTTTTTAGTACCCAGAAGAAATTTTCACCTGTGGCTCAAGTTTACACTCAGTAGGGCTTAGCATCACACACGTGTTAAGTAAAGCAAGCTCATTCTCACTGCCACCTCAAAAGAAACTCTTCAGCAATGTAGAGATGACTGTGCAGTTTTAGTCAAGTTATCATCACAGAACTGAACCATCTCAGTTACTATCTGAATCGCTTTCCTGTGAGGATAGCAAGGCCAGTGCAAGGTGTAGGCTATTGAGATAAATGCAAAATTGGCTACCAAGAGGAGAATCGGGCACCATCTTTACGGAATGTTGCAGGCCTGCAATTCTATTCCTTAGTGGTCCCTGGAAAAGCTTTTAGGAAGAAAATCCTGCCAAATCTAGGAAGGTGTCGCGTCTAGAACTGAATGCTGGTCCATGGCTAGCCTCTCTTTCGCTTTGGCCATAACCATGTGCCAACAGCTGAAATGCCAGCTAGCAATTAATGTTCCAATTTTCCCTGATTCAGCTACTCCTCTTCAGCAAATATTTGTTCTAGTAACTATTGGACTTTATGTGACTGCAAGTTGCTGTGTAAATGTGGCAGGGATGGCCCAGGCTGACAACTATGCTAAAAATGCACTTCTTTAAGTTTAAAAAGAAAAACTGATTTTCAATCTGTTGCTTGTTAAGAAAGGCTGCATCTTCCTGTCGGGTCACGTGCACGTAAAAGCAGATGTATGCAGCCATCAATACTATGCTGCACGTTGATAAGCCTTCTCTGTCATCAGGGACTCTCCTTCTTGAACTGTAAGCTAAGGTCTTCCTTTTTAAAGTTGCTTTTGGTCATGCTATTTTATCACAACAGAAAAGTAACAAGTTGATCCAAAGCAAGTTGGAGTTATTCAGGGCAGCACAGCTGGAGAGGAAGAGTCAACCGCGGCCTGAGCCATTTTGGTGGGTTTGTTTTGTTTTTGAAGAATATGCAAGACTTTAGAACTTGGGGCTGGAGAAACCATTGAATACTGTAAGCAGTGCTTAGCTAGTTTTTCTGATAGGAGCATAGTTTACAGTAGAGTGGACAGTGGATATCTGACTGCATAGAAACTGAGAGAATAGTGCTGTCTTTAAACCACTAACTCTGGAAGTGCTGTTACATAGCTTTCCCTGAAACTCAGGCCTCATCAGTGCCTTGCTCCAATAGGAACAGAGCAATCTATAATCTAGTTATTTTTGGTTTCCCATCAAACTGTTAAACCAGTGATAGTTTTCAGGGTCACTTGTCAGTTTTGAGCAAGATGTTTATTCCTACCTATTTCTTTAATGGTCATATAACTTTAACTTCTTGGAGTCTATTGGTTGTATCACCCACAGAGAATACTGTACAGTGTGCTTACAGTGGAGAAAAGAAAGGGCCAAGAAAACTGACCTCCTAGAAAGAAAAAAGAAATGTTCTTAAAAGGAAAGACCTCAAGACTGAACTGCAAGGTTGCTTGCCTTGAACCTCCCTCCATGACAAGAGAATCTACTCTGTGGGTGGCTGCATCCTTTCCTCTTCCAAAGTATGGGAAGGAGGTGAAACCTAGAGGCTTTCAATGCTTAAAAAAAGCTTTAAAATGTTGACTGTGTTCTGATTAAATTGCTTAATGATGTTTAAGAATTGGTGGCTATTATAGCTTTGAAGAATTCCCTAAAAGCAACCTTAGTACATTTTAAAAATCAGGTTTGTTGTTGTTGTTGTTGTTCCTAAAGAAGGCCATATCAACCAAGCAATAACAAAATTGTGTGAACTATTTGCAATATATGATAAACAATGTCAAGATAAATTTATATGTAAATAGCTCTTGCAAAACAATCAGAAAATGCACCAATGGAGAACTGGAGAAAGGATTCAAAGGGAAGCAAGATGATACTTCTTTCAAAATTTGAAACCAAACACAAATTCAAGAAAGTATTTTTTCACCAACAAACCAGGGGGAATATGTTTGCACTGTTAAAAGAAATGAGTGTTAGACATTCTCAAGTACTATGGATGAGAGTTAAAATGGGTAAAACTGTAAAACTTTTGGGAAGGCATTTCAATCCCAAGAATGTACATGATCCTTGATGGAACAATATGGTTTTTCTTTGCCTTGATACATTTGAGAGTATGGTCAAAGATGTTTAGATTGGTTGGGTTGGTTTGTGTTAGGTTGGGTTTGGTCTAATTTTTGAGACAAGGTATATTTGAGACAGGTCTATGGAGTCCTGGCTGGCCTAAAAATCTTTGCAGACCAGGATGGCCTGGAACTCACTCAGTTCCTCTTCCCTCTTTCTCTGGATGCCGGAATCAAAGGTGTATGTATGCCGCCACATCCACCAAAGATTTGTTTATAAAAAATATTTTGGTTTAGAAATTGAAATCTAGTTATAAATAATCCCCGTTAACTGGCTGGGCTTGTGGAGTTCAGAGAACTAAGCTAAGAGTGTAAGGATGTAAGTTATGTCTCGGAAACAATTGAAATAGAGGTTTGAATATTACCAATCTTAGCACATTTTTCCTCCCCCTCCTCTCTCTCTCTCTCTCAGAACTCTTTCACTGAGATAAATTGGCTTATTCTCATGGTTTAGTGGTTTAATATTGGTTTAGTAGACAATATAAGCAAAATAGAGGTTGGCTCACAAATTCACTCAATTCCAGTTCAAAAACAATTCCATAGAAAGACTGAAGATGGAAGGTTGGATCAAATGGCTACAGTTTCGGTTGAATGTAGTCTCGAAAAAGCTCTTGAATCAAATGCCTAAACCCTGATACATATGTTCATGATACTTAGAGAACCATGCTCCTGCGATATGCCTTCAATCCCAGCTGCTCTGAGGAATGAAATCAGGAAGATCCAGTCACAAGTTCAAGTCCTGGCTGAGTTAGAGAGTGAGTGAACAATTTAGTGGAATTCTGTGTAAAAATAAAAAGTGAAAAGAGGTTAGCAATATATCTCAGAGGCAGAATATTTGCCTAGCATGTCAAGTCTCAGCACTAATAATAAACAAATAAATAATGTAAAGATCTCGGAAAGTGGTGCCTTTGCAAAGTACTTAGGATTAGCTGAAGTCCTAAGGGTAAGATCCCCATTGATGGGTTGTTTTAACAAGAGGATGAGACATTCAGGTTAGCAGCTGCCATGCGATGGCCTCTCCTATGTTATGCTACAGAAGATGGCCCTCCCAAATTCCATCCAAGTGCCAGGATCACACTTTTGGAGTTCTCAGCTCTAGAACCACAAGGCAAGCAAACTTGACCTCTTTATAAATGGCCTGATCTCACATATTTTGTTATGGAAAAAAAAAATGGACTAAGGCAACCATTGATGGACAGTAAGTACACTGTGATGGTGATGGTCTGGTCTTGGCTCAGGTGTCCACTTCAAATGAACTGAGAGCCAGTGGCCTGTGTGGTGAGGAACACATAGCAGTCAGGCAGACAAACAGGAAGGGAGGGCTGTAGCAAAACATTTGACTCTCCTCCACCATGTGACTAGCCAATTTCCAAATGAAGCTTGTATCTGAAATGTGGAAATAATAGATTAAAAAAAAAAACAAAAAACAAAAAACAAAAACAAAGAAACCCCCAAAACCATGGCATAAGTCAGCTGCAGTGGTGGTGCACGCCTTTAATCCCAGCACTCAGAGGCAGAGGCAGGTGGATCTCTGCCTGCAAGGCCAGCCTCCTGGTCTGCAAAGCAAGTCCAGGACAGCCAAGACTTTACAGAGAATGTCTCAAACACACACACACACACACACACACACACACACACACACACAAAAAAAACAACAACAACAACAAAATGGGACAGACAACAGATATCCATGAGTGACCAAAAGTCCTATCATAGGAAGAAGACTTGGTAGATGAGTCACTGAAACTGTGATAAGATGCTTTCCTGGGTAGACTTACCTGAATGAGAATGGAAGCAGGGCCTATTACTTTTCACCTTTCTGCAATATGCTTGATATGGAGGAAGGTACCTGTTACTACATGATCACCTAAATAAACACACATACTTTGTGTGTGTGTGTGTTAGTCTGTGTATATGCATGCATGTGGGTTCTGACTTATTTCTGATTCAACTGTATAAAGAAGAAGAAGAAGGAGAAGCAGTGCACATGTTAGGGAGTGGAAGGTGAAACAGTTAAATATCTCACGGCAAAGTGTCATATTGATGAGTAGCAAAATCAGCTATCAAGCTCCACCCTCAAAACATGGGTTTCTTTGCATCACTAAGCCTTTCTTAAAAGTTTCGTTCCAAGATGCATTGAGAGTATGGCCCGTCTTTGACTTAACCAGCATTTCATAGAACATTCTTTTTGCATTTATAAAACTTGAACTTGTGTAGCTTCTTTCTAATCCCACCTAAATGGTATACCATTATATTTGCATATGTATAAAACCACTCAAAATAATCTGTAACTAAATCTACAGCAGACAATGTGGAGCCTTTGCCTAATACCGTTTCGGCTCCCTAGAGAACTGGCTCCTCGTAAAGGAGGGGCAAGTTTCTCCTCCAATATGGGTTCTCTGCTCAGTTGTGACAATTTCCCAGCCCAGCCGCCACTGCCCTGTTCATTGTTTTACTGAGCACGTAGTATGTGCTAGGACTGTTTGATGCCAAAAAGGCCTCTAAGTGGTCTAAGAAACCATTCATTCCCATACCAAACCTATGCTAAGTCCCCTTTTCCCCAGGGCCTACCTGTCAAATCAGCACAGAAACATGAAAAAAAAGTGCCTTTTTGAAATCTATCTCTGTAGAGTTCATCTGCTCTGAAGTCATCTGCTGATGAGCATGACATAGAAGAGAGAATCAACAGCTTTGTAAAATTCAAGCTCCGTTACATCTATTTCATCCCTCTGATCTACTGGGCCTGTCACTCTGTTGTAGAAGGAAATTAGATGTTCTGACAAGACTGTTCTTCACAAAGCAATGTTGATTATTACCTGGTATTCTGTGATCCTATGGGTGTTTGCAAATTGATTTTTTTTTTTTTTTTATGATTTGTTCTAGTTTTTTCTAGGTATGAAAATAGACTGACTGCCCTGTGGTTTTCAGGGCAGTCCCTTTCTCAGCTTCAAATATAGATTGCTCTACTTTTTTACCAGTTTTTAGTATACCCACTGTTCCCTGTCCAATCTCTCAAATTACCTGTAAAAGACATTGTTAGCCTTGCTTTGAAGTTACCTAAGGACAAACACTAAAAGGAAACAATGGTTCATTTAAGACAAAAAGGAAAACATGATAACAGAAACCGTGATTTATGGTGTCTTTCAGGCCTGCAGGATTCTGAGAGCCGGAGTGCAGCCTGTCATTCACAGCGGAAGGGCAGACGTTGTGTACAACGTCTACAATGTGTATGATAGAGCCGTTCCTTAGAGCAGGACTTACCTATAAAAGTAGCAAGATATTGAGATTCTTAAGGATATTTATTCAGCCATTTTTGACCTTTGGCAAGCTTGCTTTGTCTGAGCTCTATTATCACAGATTATAGGATAACATACACATCTGAGAGGTTAAGAGATGCCTCCTGATGAGAATAATTGAAGGCAAGTACTAACACATTTTTCCTCCCATTATACAAGCACAACACTGAATTAGGGGAAGAACGACATCGTCTAACTAATTAATATGGAAATGGTGTCAGCAAACAGTTTAGACATTCATTCTGTGGATTATAGGGAGAGATGACAAGCACAGAGGTTGCACAAGATACACTGCATGAAAACCAGTCAGCTGCTGTGAGTACCTCCCCGGAAGAGCTCCGGATAGAAAGATAATGGACGGGGCTTCTTTCGATAGCTTCTTTCTTGGCACCGTTTGGGACTCCTTCGTACGCTTAGCTTCGGAGTCTAAAAGGAATAGTTCAGTCAAGAGAGCTTTGCAGCTCCCAGGCAGACAGAACCATTTCTGAATTGCAGAAGCACTTAATTCTTTCTCACTTTAGGTGTGAAAGCCACTTGGGCGACAGCCCAGGCAGGGTATTGCAGACTAGGAGTGAAAAAACTCTTGGCCTCTGAGAAGAAACAGTAGGGGGGAAAATATTCAGTTACCATTTACAAAGAGACCAAGAAAGAAAAAAAAAAAAATGGATTTAGAAAAACTTGCTCTGGCAACAGTGCTTAAGACTCTCAAATTTGGAAGTTAAACATGGGGAAATGTTCTGAACGGATCGCAGAGTATTTGTCTATCACTCTCTTTCTGAAGTGGCAATCTGGGTGACTGGAAAGTACGAACACAGCTCTATTCTGGTACAGCTTGCCTAGAGCTGCAAGTTACAGAACGAAGTGGGTCTGTTGGGCTGCTGCTTATAAATAGAAAGAACGTGGTTCATGCCACAGAGGCAGAGCGTCTGTTTGATTGTTTTGCATGTGTGTGAGGGCGGCTAGTGTGTATTTGATGGGACAGCTTGGCTGCTGGGAGCCAGGAAGTAGTGACAGGAGGAAGAAAGGGCCTGGTGGATAGCCACACTCTAACATTCTCTGTGAAGCTAGGATGTTTCCAGAGGCAAAAAAAAAAAAAAAAAGAAAAAGAAAAAAGAAAATCCTTATGGCTGCCTCACACGAGTGTCTCTGAGTCCTGTGTGGGGAGAGAAGGGGACTCTGGAATGTCACAAAACTCCAGAGCTGCCCTTAGCTATCTTGCAGAAGTGGTAGTGATTTTACAAGACTACAGGCTGGGAGAAAGTTTGAGAGGTTGGAAATAACTTTACAGAAGAGAAAATAATAGAGTCATTATGGAAAACAGTACATGGGCTCTTCCCAATATGAAGAGTGGAAGGGCCTCAAGACCAGGTCATCCAGCTGCCGTGTCTTTAGCCAGAGGAAGTGAAGTCTGTGCCAAAGAAGTACTTGCGCTATTCACTCTGGTCACAACAGGGAATTGACCTAAGTGTCTGCCGGTGGATGAATAGATGAAGAAAATGTGATAATATTCACAATAGAAAACCAGTTAACTCTAAAGAGACAAGAAATTTCTGTCATTTGTGACAACATGGATGAACCAAGGGTGAAATAAGACAAATATTGTGAGCCAGGTATGGTGGAGCACTTGGGAGGAGGAGACTGGAAGGTTCAAGACCAGCCTGAGCTATACAGCAATTTTGAGGTCAGCCCAGGCTATAGAAAACCTTGATTTTTGTTGTTGTTTTTGTTTGCTGTTTCACTATATGATCTGATGTGGGTGAAATCTAACTCAACAAAGAGAAGAAAGAGTAGTTCAAGGTATTTATCCTATAATACAATAACTATAGTTAATAATGATACATGATTGAAAAAGACAGTAAGGGAGCAGCTTTTAGGTATTCTGAGCACAAAACCCCCAAATCTGTGAAGTAATACATAGGTTATGAGTTTATCTTAGACATTTTACAGTGCATACTTGTATCAGAACATGTTGTACACGTTAAATAGCCATTTTCATTTATGAATTAAAATAATTTTAAGAAGTCATGTATTACAAGCATGAAAACCGGAGTTTAACCCCTAAAGCAAACATAAAAAAGGTCAGGCATGGAGGCAGGCACTGTCATCCCAGCAATGAAGAGCAGACAAGCAGATTCCTGGAGCAGATTCCAGTCTGGCTGGACCAGTGAGTTCTAGACCAGAGAGGATTGCTGTGTTTGTTTGTTTGTTTGTTTGTTTGTTTGTTTGTTTGTTTGTTTTAAAGATGGATGGCACCTGAGGAATAGCAGTTGATACTGCCCTCTGGCTTCTACAAATTCACATATATGCACGCATATGCTCTCACATATGCATTTAGCACACACACATTTAGTACATGTACACACACCAAAATAATAATATAATAATTGTTAAGAATAAAATGAAACCAGGTGGTAGTGGTACACACCTTTAATCCCAGCACTCTGGAGGCAGAGGTAGGTGGATCTCTGTGAGTTCAAGGCCAGCCTGGTCCACAGAGCAAGTTCCAGGTCAGCCAAAGAATTTGCTGAGTAGGTTACCTTAGCTACAAACTTATCACTGAATCTCTACAGTTACTGCCATACATGGTATCTCCTTGGCTTGTGCAGGTCCATTCTATGATCTTCACTAAGCGGTGCAGTCACTGAGCTAGATGGCTCTCAGAACAAACCCTTCCCAGGAAGCCACACTTGTGTTGTTAGTGTTAGCAGGGAAAACTAAGCGTTAGGAAAGCAAAGCAATTAGCACACATCTCTTTGTGTTGAATCTCTCCCAAGCTTCAGGGCTCAGTGTTAATGGCTTTACCTGCACCTCCTAGTCTCTGGGTGTATTTTATGCTTAGTGTCTAGATAAACCAGAAACTTTCTGATTCTTCGTGTTTTAAGACCATCACCAAAGACAGGTCCTGAAACTGATGAAATCAGTTATAGTCAATGATTGCTAGTCTCCTGTCAGTTTTTGGTTCTTCCTCAATAACTTACATTTTAAAAAAATTGTCCTGTTGTATCATAAGATTGTTGTATACAGTCTTTCAAAATCTCAATTTAATTTTGGTTGAACATACCCAAATTCTTTACCCCTAAAGTTAGATCAAGGCCGTGATTATGAGACTGAGGAAGTTTTTACCAGGTTGTGGTAGCCAACAAAAGAATAAACAAAAGACTAAAAAATGGCAATAGGGTTTTTGAACTAAATTCGAAGAAGGAGTCTTTAGTCTATTTGATGATAGCTGTATCTTTTAGAAACGTCTTTGTTATAGTGGATGGAGACAGCAGATGGTTAATGTTTGGTTTTAATGATCTATTTTCCCTCCTCCTGTGCAAATGATCAACTGTAAATGTGATGTTTGCTGTCTCACCATCCTATACCTGCATTGCCCAACTCATTAGTGAAGAGGTTATAGGGGTGTAAAAACAGAAGGGACTAGAAAGAAGAAAATGATCTGATTTGCTGCAGAACAGACAAGCAAACAAACAGAAGGGAGCCGGTGTGTGTGTGTGTGTGTGTGTGTGTGTGTGTGTGTGTGTGTGTGTG
>NW_026592510.1:22241963-22247026 GCF_907164565.1 Psammomys obesus
TGTGTGTGTGTGTGTGTGTGTGTGTGTGTGTGTGTGTGTGTGTGTGTAACTCTATGTATATACGTATGAGGATGTCTTATAAAATATGTATTAAATATTATGGAAATTATTTGCATGTAGGTCAACTATAGTTCTTCATGATTATTTTAGTGGTTAGAGATCTCTGAGCAGATAATATCAGAAACTTTAATTTTTTGGTATATATAAAGTAGTTTCAGTTATTTCTCATTTATTCTCTTCCACCCAGTCTCCTTCCTTTTCTTTATTTTTTTCTGCTTCTTCTCAGCACTAAACCGAAACCAGGGGAGGCTGGATTTTCTAGCCTCGTGCTTTAGGGAGCTCTACTTATCACAGAGACCAAGAGAGCCTGACTGGAGAACATGTGGCTTCCTGTGACCTGAAATCCAGTGGTCAGTGCTGGGACCAGCAACCTTACACCTCAACCCTCACAACTAACATCGCTATTCTGATGAGTGTTTCTCAGTCCTCACCTTTCACTCAAATGCTTGAAGACTCAGGAATTGCACTCAGGCTGCTGCATCAGAGCTGTTCCTCCTTTGGAGTACTTGAAGATGTGAACGGCAGAAGTGCTTAGGTGAGAGAAAACAGAGATTGGAGCGTCAAATTGTTTTGCTCTGACAGCAGCATGGATGAGGGAGTGCCTTGTGAGATCCTCGATTGTTTCCAGTTGTGCTAAGCCTCTGTTTCCTTATTTTTGTTTGTGGCTGCATAGGTCTTTACAAATCACCGTTTGGAACACAACTGCATGGAATCTGAGGAACAGTCTCCACTACTGAATAATCTAAATCCTGCTAAGTCTTTGGCTCTAGAGCTGATGTGAGGAACTGTAACTCTCAACACACAGCTCTGGATATTCTTTATGAGATGGTGAAAGTATCTTTTTTTATATTTATAGAGAGATGAAAATAGTGTGTAATTTTATCAGTGGTAAAATTGTCTACTATGTACAATCCCCAAACAGTGTTTGAACATGGTATGGAAGATCATTTTATTGACAGGTTGCTACTGCATCAGCAAAGTAAGTTCTCTCAAAATAATAATAATAATAATTATAACCCACAACAATAATATTTAAAGAAAAATGCCTATTTTGGCATTGCCATCAATTGAATGTAAAATATGCAAATGTGTTGATTACAACATAATTAGTGTTGCTGAAACAAAGGCAAGAAAATGAAATTTTATGGGCTGAATTTATGAATTAATAGGAATTATTCTACAGCTCTCAAGCATGCCTGGCCCATCAAGGAGACAGGCAAACATCTACAGTGTAATTAAGCTCAGTCATCTTAGGGAGTTAGCTGGGTACCAGCCATGAAAAACTATAGCGCTGGGCACATTTTTTTAATTTTATGGTCCTGAAAGCATGTTTGTATGATATTTTGTTACTGTGGCTTCTCAGCTTGTTCTTATTTTGTAGCCATTTATATTAGTGTGGACCTCCATCTTACTTCTCTACCTTTTTGCCTTCATTCCCTACTCCCTTCACTTCCTTTCTTACTCTTGTGGTACATGGGTTGTTTGCCTCGTTTGTTCTCCCTTTATTTTCTTTCTTTCTTTTTCGAGACAGGGTTTCTCTGTGTAGCCTTGGCGTCCTGGACTTGCTTTGTAGACCAGGCTGGCCTCGAAATCATAGCGATCTGCCTGCCTCTGCCCCTCCAAGCGCTGGGATTACAGGCCTGTGCCACCACTGCACTCGGCTCATTTGCCCTTTTTTTGTTCTTATATCAAATGTATTATTTCTCCAATGCGTCCCTGTGCTTTCGTCTCTCTCACAGAGCAAGACATCTCATTCTTTGTCACTGTGAGAATGGAATCCTTTTTTTTTTTTTTTTCTGGGGCCACGTAAGAACCAGAAAGCTTACACTGAAATCAAGAGCCGGCACTCTCATGTCAGGGCATCCGGCTGATTGTTGAGTCCCTGTGTTTCAGGCTTCGCACATAAGCAGCTCTGTGTAAGGCTGGGACTCAGTCAGTGCTGCTGCTGGAAGCTTGTGATGAGTGCACACTCACCCAGCTCTGGCATCCATAGCCTCCTGCCACCTTCCAGGTGGGAGAGTTCATTCTGATTACAGCAATCTGGCTACACCCAACCCCTAACCCAGTGGTTCTCAACCTTCCTAATGCTGCCACCCTTTAACATGGTTCCTCATGTTGTGGTGACCCCCAGCAATAAAATTATTCTTTTCATCACTACCTCATAACTGTAATTTTGCTACTGTTATTAATTGTAATATACATATACATATACATATATGACTTGCAGGATATTTGATATGTGCTTCTTATGATATGTGCTTCTTATGATATTTGATATGTGCTTCTCATTCACTCGACAAAGGGGGTCGAGACCCACAGGTTGGGAATGGATGGCTGTCTTATCCAGCCTAGAGACAGTCTCTGTTTCTTGGAGTCTCCTGAAATGTCTCCTCCCCCTTCACCTACAGGGCTCCATCCTTGGGGAAATTCCCTCAGGAATCCCGTGTTTTTGCAAAAAACACATCTCTCAGGTCAACCCTGTAAGGGAACTTGGGCTGTTATGGGTCACAAACTTTTTAGAGCAAAGAACTAAACACAAATATTTGACTATCTGCTGGAAAGAAGGAGAACAAAGGGGCAACAAGAATTAAAAAGAAAAGATATTTAAGAACATTATGCGACACAGTTGGATTTTGTATACACAGAGAAATATCTGCTTAATTCTGGAGATCAAAGCGGTTTGGGAGCTAAGAACAGGGATCAGCTAATTCTGAGCAATTTTAAATGTAAAAAGAAATTCCAGGCTTGGCTCCCCTTGGCCCACAGGGAAGGCTTTGGAGATGGCTATTCAGGACTGTGCTGGCCAGAAAGGAAACCACAGCGTTCAGGTGTTGTAGTTCCTAAGGAGAATCTCAGGGAGATTGCACTTGAGTGTAACTCTGGCATCTACCAACCTTCCACATAGACCACCGCCCCAAACACATGGGGACGATGTTTGCTGTGCTTAGGGGCCCTGTCCTTCAGGTATTAACTTGTTAAACAAAGATTTGTAAATGTTCTTCTAGTTGCTGGGCAATAGGTGTGTCCACATAAAGTGGACAGAATGCTTTCTAGGCAGAGCTTATAAACCAATATAGGAGATACTCAGTGACCAAGAAAACACATCGATATACATTAAAGACTGTGCTTGAGAGCACAAATAGAGAACATCAGGAGCTCAGAGAATTTAAAAGTATTGGATAAAGGAGAACTGAAGAAATTGGGGAGATTTTTACCTTCTTTCTAGAAGACTCAGAAGAACTTAAATATAGGTAAATTTTAAATGTCGCTGTATGAAAATACTTTTGTTTCATTAAGACTAAGGAGTCAAGTATCCAAATCTGAAATTGGATTGACAGTAAGAAGGAGGCTTCAAGCTGTGAAAGAATGGGTATACTAGAATGGGCAGGTCATAAATTTCCTGGATTACAAATAAACATTATTTCTATTCATAAATTAAAAAATAGTAAATATATAGCAATACAGGTGTATCTCAAAAACATGCTGCATAAAGTCTGTATAGGAGGCCAAGCACTGTCTGCTTCCGTTTACTTAAAATCCGAGACTAGGCTAAACTAATCTATCAGGAATGAGCAGAACAATGGTTGTTTGGGGAGAGCTAGAAACAAGGAAAAAATACTCCCTATCTTGACCAAGACCTGGCTTAGACAGGCATATGCACTCCCAGCACGCCTCCAGTGGCTGCTTCATCTATGTGAATTTTACCCCTGAGTAATAAGCAAAAAAGGAGGGTGAGGAAAAAAGAAAAGCAGCAAGAACGGAGGAAGAAAAAGGGAAGGAGCAAGGAAAGAAAGAGAGAAAGAGGCAGAGAAACACACAGAGGGAATACCAAATACTGAACTTAGTTAATTACATGTTCTTGATGGAGTTTTGAGGGTCAAGGTATACTAATGCCCATAATTTTGAAATACATGAAAAAGGATAAATGGACTAAAGACTGGAAATACAAGTCTGAAATAGTGAAAACAAGATCAGTGTTAACTATTGCAGGATTTAGATGGTGGGTATTTGGAGTTACTTTACATGTCTTTAGATTTAATGTTTTGATGATATTTTAAATAAAAATTAAGTAAAATTAGTTTTTATTTTTTGAAGATGTTCCATAATTTGGATATCATTATCACATGGTTTACATATGTTGTCTCTAATCCGGAAGACAATGATTTATGATAGATTTTTTTTCTTTTGCAAATTAGAGATTTCAACAAAGAGCTTCACCAAGACTCAGTGTTAGTTCTGTTTTCATTTTCAGAGTCTATTTCTGAGTTAATTGATGAACCACATGTGGCTCCTGAGCACTTGAAACACAGCTAGTGTGACTAAAGAACCGAGT
Source organism: Psammomys obesus (assembly GCF_907164565.1). Taxonomy (NCBI): domain Eukaryota; kingdom Metazoa; phylum Chordata; class Mammalia; order Rodentia; family Muridae; genus Psammomys; species Psammomys obesus. The sequence continues at coordinate 22,246,357 of NW_026592510.1, forward strand.
TTATAATTCTATTATTTATGTATCTACTCATTTATTTGTTCTTTTGAGGGCTTCCCTGTGTAGAAACTCCCTGTGTAGACTAGGCTAGCTTTGAACTCAGAACTGCCTTCTTCTGCCTTCAGAGTACTAGGATTAAAGGCATGTGTTACCATGCCTGGTTATAATTTAATTTAAATTTTAACTGAAAAACTGATACTCAGTTCACTTATGGGAAAACTCCAGGAAAATGCTGGAAAAGCCACAGGTGTGTGTATGTGTGTCTGAGTGAATCTATCCTTTAATTTGAACATAAATATTTCTGGTGAAAACAGCATCTATACTGTACTGCACTATAAGGGTAAAAAAGACACATTTGGAATATAGTGGAGAACAGTAAAGTGCCTTAATAATTTTTTATATTAACTACAGTTTATTCACTTTGTTTTTTTTTTTTTCAAGTTCATTGTTTGTTTGCTTCTTTATTTATTTAGGTTTTTCTTTTTTTTATTTTTATTTTTTTTTATTTTATTTTTCTTTTTAGTTACATTTTGTTAACTCTGTGTCCCAGCTGTATCCCGCTCCCTCATTCCCTCCCCAGCCCCACACTCCCTCCCTGGTCTCCTCCCTGCCCCTTTCCAAGTCCCCTGATAGGGGAGGACCTCCTCCCCTTTCATCTGACCCTGTTTTATCA
>NW_026592510.1:22247426-22283449 GCF_907164565.1 Psammomys obesus
AACCCCACACTCCCTCCCTGGTCTCCTCCCTGCCCCTTTCCAAGTCCCCTGATAGGGGAGGACCTCCTCCCCTTTCATCTGACCCTGTTTTATCAGGTATCTTCAGGGCTGGCTGCAAAGTCCTCCTCTGTGGCCTAACAGACTGCTCCTCCCCTGGGGGGGGGGTGTCAAACAGCCTGCCCTTGAGATCCTGTTAGAAATAGTCCGTGTTCCCCTTACTTTGGAAAACTACTTGGTTACTGAGCTACCACAGGCCACATCCGAGCAGAAGTTCTAGGTTATATCCATAGATGGTCCTTGGTTGAGTGTCAGTCTCAGAAAAGACCCTGTGCCCAGATATATTTGGTCCTTGTAGAGCTGTATCTCACCTGTAGCCCCCTCCCTCATTCCCTCCCAATACCACCCTCCCTCCCTCATCTCCTCCCATGCCCCTCTCCAAGTCCACTGATAGGGGCAGTCCTCCTCCCCTTCCATCTGACCCTAGCCTATCAGGTCTCATCAGGACTGGCTACATTGTCCTCCTCTGTGGCCTGGTAAGGCTGCTCCCCCTGGTTGGGGGGGGGGTGTCAAAGATCCAGCCACTGAATTCATGTCAGAGACAGTCCCTGTTCCCATTACTAGGGAACACTTGGATACTGAGCTGCCATGGGCTACATCTGAGCAGGGGTTCTAGGTAATCTCCATGAATGGTCCTTGGTTAGAGTATCAGTCTCAGAAAAGACCCCTGGGCCCAGGTATTTTGGTTCTGTTGCTCTCCTTGTGGAGCTCCTGTTCTCTCCAGGTGCCACTATCTCTCTCCTTTCATAGGATTCCCTTCACTCTGCCCAAAGTTTGGTTAAGAGTCTCAACATCTGCTTTGATACAATGCTGGGCAGAGTCTTTCAGAGGCCTTCTGGAGTAGACTCCTGTTCTGTTTCCTCTTTTCTCCTAAAATATTTAAGATTTTGGATTATTGGGTTAAATTTTTAAATATTAAAAAGTTTTTATTTGGGCTGGACAGATGGCCTAGTGGTTAAGAGCACTTGCTACTCTTGTAGAAGACCAGTGTTTGGTTCTCACCCACAACTGGTGATTCTCAACTGCCTATAAATTCAGTTCCAGGAAATTGATTCCCCCTTTCTGGTATATATCAGTACACACACACACACACACACACAAACACACACACACATCCATGCACACACTTTTAAAAAATTAGTTTTACCCTCTTTATTTTTAAGGTATTTTAACATCATCTATATTACATACCCTCTTTACTTTTAAGGTATTTTAACATCATCTATATTACACACATTATATTTGTGTTGGACATAGTTGGTCAGTACCGTTTCCAGTGTCCTTTGAGTAAGTGACTGGGAGTGGGAACAGGGAGGGTGGCAGTCTACTGAGTCACTGGGAATTTCATTCTAGCACTTACTGTATACTGGGAACTATTTTTGTGACTCGGCACTTCTTAATTCATCTAATCCTTACCACAACCCTACAAATGGCTACTATTATTATCCCATCTTACACAGGAGAAACTGAGACATAGAGGCGCATGCACAGATATTTAATAGCAGCTATGTAAAAATAAAGGAATTTCTGCAACTATGTATTCTTGAATTTTAAACATAGTCTCCTTGGAACTGTCTTTGCACAGCTTCATTTACAGATTCAGTGTCAAGCATGGTGACTCCTGAGAATGTTCTGAAGATGCTGGTCCAGGTTTGCTGTACAGTGGCACAGTCTGAATTGTGTGTCTCTCCCCAGAACTTCCTTGTTTTAATAAACAATGCAGATGTAACTAGCTATCTGACCAACAAGGTACAGTCGTGGCAGGGCAAAGGACTTCTTAGAGGAGCCACTCTTGGGAACTCATCCATTTCATTCAGAAGAGCAGGGACGCCTTCTCCAAAAGCCCACCTCTCCCAGGGGACAGGCGCAGAGCAATGGGATTGCCTTCACAGCAGATATTACAATGGCAGTCTGGAAACCACCAGGAATGCCTGGCTTGCTTTTTCCAGAAAGCCACAGCAGGAAGGAAGGTGACCCATGCGCAGTCAGAGTCTGCAAATATCCTGCATGCAAGCTTTATTTATTTTGAAGAAAACACAAATTGGCTTGTATGCTAGAAACTACAATAGAGAGACACAAGTCCTCAAAAGTTACCCAAGCCTCATTGGTAGGAAGGCAATGCTGACTTCTGTGCCAGAGACCAAAGCTTTCTCCTGTGACAAGAACATTTTAAAAGCTGAGGTCAGTGCTCGATCTTGCCAGTCAATCACACCTGTTCCAGAAGGCGCTGCCCACACCGGCCATAATCCTCAGCATATTCCGTGCTGCAAACACTGGCAAATCCTTCAGTGAACAGGCAACTCTCTAAAGCCAGGCTTAATTCTAAGAGTAGAAGGTGAAGAGGCAGAAAAGCCTGCACAACCAGCACGTCAAGACAACAAATGTTGTTCCTCCACATTTTCCTGAAAGCCAGAGCTGTCAGTTATAAATACCTTACAGGTATTACGTTTTAGGATTACAAAAGAGAAATGTCCAGGTTAAGTTAATTATCAGGCCGGATGGTGGGGAGTGGCTTGAGCTTCGTTGGGTCTATATAGACTGTGATCCTCACAGCTTGGTCAGGGCCACCAGCAGCAGGCAGCACCTGAATTTTCTTTGCTAGTCAAATGCACATCCACTGCCCCATGCACAACAGCCAAACTAGATAACCAACCTGGTGCTCATCAATGGAAAAATTGATAAGGAAAACAAGGAGTGTACATACAATACAATAGTTTTTAGCCTTTAAAACAAGGGAATTGTTTTCATCTTTTGGGACAACTTGGATGAAGCTAGATGACATTCTCTTAAGTAAAACAAGCCAGGCACAGACAGATGAGAATCCTGTGAGTTTCCATCCTTGTGGAATCTTTACAAGCTGATGTAGTCAGCATAGGTCAGGGAGGCACAAAGGCTGAGGACATACTGTTCAGCAGACACAAGGTTCAGGCCGAGCCCTGCTGTCCAGCCAACTCACGAGAGTCCAAAATAATGTGACTATTCCAAAACTAGAGATGAGATTTTTAAACGTTGCGAACAACAAGTCAGTAAACTTGTTGTTAGTCCCTTTGCTTTAAACATTTCACAGTACCGACATCCAAACACAACACCGTGCACCACAAATGTATACAGTTTTTCTGTCAATTAAAAACAAAAACGCCAGCATTTTAATAAGAACCCAAGCCTACTATTTTCTAAACTGTGGAGATGGAGAACAGGATACCCTTCCTCCTTCCTCCTCAGCCTTTACAAATGTTTCTCAGGTGTGTCCTTTTGTAACGCCTCTGATTCCACCAGGCAACCCCAGTGGTTTGCTTACTGCGGCAGCGAAGTTCAGCTCTAAGTCTGAAACAGGGCTTCTGAACTTGCAACCTTTCTTATCAGAGCCTGACCAGTGTGGGTGCCACACCCAGCCCCTGGACCTCCTTTGAGAATCCCTGACCTGCTTGGTACCCCTCCAGTTCTCTGGACTTGTGACCCACAGTGGCCCTCACGGCTGCCTGGAACCCAGACTCCACCCAGCCTCACTCAAGGCGTGAGTCAACCAGACACCAACTCTAGGTCCAAAGCGACCAGGAAGTTACCACCCACAGCTTCCACTGCCCCCTTCAGCGGAACTGGGTCAGGCAAGGTGTCAGCCTGTATAGTTCACTTTTTTTTTTCCCAATGAAGATGGCAAATTCCAAAGATTTACTCCCCCAGTTCAAGAAGCTCACAGACCCCACTAGTGTGTTGATAACTCTGAGTTAAAGCAACCAAGTTTGTTTTCACATCTTTTCCAAGTTTATAATCTGGGTTTATCATTTTCTGCTAAAAGGCTAGGTTGACGAATTTGGCTGGTCAGAGCACATTTGGAGTCCATCAAATTTTAATTTATGAATAAACACAAGGAGACTGTCTCTCTCCTGCACATAAATTGTGGAGTTGTTTTTGTCACAGGAGATTGAGATGTTGTAAAACTTTTGCTTTAATCTCTTCTCCGTTTGGCTGTCCCTGTCCCAGAGTTGGGTCTTTTAAAGTCTTGTTAAATACATTACAGCTTATTACAACCTCTGTTTATACCAGGGACTCACTAAGAGGAGGTGTCAATGATGTAAACATTACATGAAAGTAAGGGCTGCAGAGATGAAAATGGTGCTTAATGGAGGAGCTTTGCTAGCGGGGAAACAGGACTTTGACACTGACCAGAGCTGGTCTCACAGGGAGCAGCTCCCTTTCCAGAAAAAAAAAAAAAAAAGCCACACTGCCTTTTAGCAACCTTTAAAAACTATCCATCCTTGTTTACACAAAAGTGTTTCAAACCCTCTTCTGCTATAAATTGTGTATGGCTCAGCCTATGCATTAGGACTCATACTAAATGTCTTTATCTGGTAAGATAAAAGAAAAATTTATGATTCCTCTGAAATGTATTTGCTTTTCCCATGGCTTTGGCTAATAACCCAATCTACTAAAAGGAGCCGCTTAAGAACTGCTGTTTATCTTACAAACAGTAGCCTAAGGCCTCTGATGCCTTCTGATGTCTAAATCTAATAAATAATTGGGGCTCACACACACACAGTTTTATACATACATGCATGCATGCATGCACACATACATATATACATACAAACATATATATATATTTGATCTCTAGAGGATGCTAGTTTATGAAGTTTACCTGGTTCTAAAGGAGAGCCATGGAGAATTGTTTTGGTTTCCCAGTTTGGTTTCTTGAGTTTATGTATGATTAAAGTATACCCTAAAGAAAATACAAATTAAAAACATAATGTAATCCCATTTTATACCACCAATAGGATCAAATGTTGGTGAGAAAGAAGTTTCCTTCAAGCTGGTGGTAATGTGACTTTAAACTTTGGAAAAGCAATTTCATCTTATTAAGTAGAATTTATGAATATTATGCAGCTTGTCATTTCCAGGTGGGTGGTTCTAGGGTCTATAAGAATGCAGGCTGAGCAAGCCAGGGGGAGCAAGCCAGTAAGCAGCACTCCTCTATGCCCTTTGCTTGAGGTCCTGCTTCCAGGTTCCTGCCAGTTTGAGTTCCTACATGGAAGTGTAAGTCAAATGAACCTTTTCCTCCCTAAGTTGCTTTGTCAATGCTATTTCATCCCTGCAATAGTTACCCAAGCTAAGACAATCATTGAGCCATCCTTCTATCCCCGCCTGTTCCTTTTTGAGACAGAGTTTCATTATGCAGCCTTGGTTGACCTGGAACTTGCTATGTAGAAAGGTTAGTATTAATTCACAGAAATCCACTTGCCTTTGTTTCCTGAATTCTGGGATTAAAGGCATATGCCATCACATCCAGCTCTATTGAAATCTCTGAAACTCTGTGACTATATAGGCCTAGTTTTAAAATTTAGAAATATGTTATATGTCATGCAGACATGAAGCTTCTCATAACGTAATGCCAACACATGGAAAAAAAATCGGTTTGAGAAGCAATCACGTGGAACTTGCATCTATTTGGTTGCAGTAGGTTGTTCTCCAAATTCTCAGTGGCTTTAGGAAGGAAGAAAAATTTATTTTTCACTCATGCCATATGCTTTTGAATACTGTGGTCACCCCAGGACCTGGGCACACAGAGATGCTGGAGAAAGGAGCTACTGTGACTTTTACTGTACCTCCAGATCATCACAGAGGCAAGTGGGAAGAAGAAGTGAAGCATGAAGCGTCAACCAGGATAAGAAGTATTGAGGTCATTAACTGTGTCTTTTATTCAGAGTTCCTGAAGAGCACAGCTTAGGCTTTTTATTTTTTATTTTTTTTTTTCTGTCATAGCTCTGATATTGTTTTATTTTTAAATACTGCATTGAAAGGCTTTCTTTCATCTTGGAAGGAATCCCTCCTGGAGACAGAATACTTTCATTTCAAAGAAAAGCTAATACACACCAACTAAAGTCTCCTAATCAGGGTAAGTGTTCTTGGGCTCTCTTTGTTATCTGTGGTGAGGAAAGGCTCACCACTGCCCTTCCCAGAACTGATGAAAGGCATGTTGTAGTGATGTTAGGGGTGGCCTGGCAGACATCACAGCAGCCATTCAACACGGCAACTAGAGGCTGCAATGATGATCAAGAGTCCCCCACTCTTCTGTGACTGACAGAGAGCGTGGAGGTTCACTTGTGCCCACGCAAGGCGACGGGAGGGACAATGTCCATCAGCACCATGGCCTGGGATATGAAGCCCCACTCTTCCATCTCTGGTCCCATTTCCTTGTTCAGAACACAATGAAGGAACATACCTCCTATGTTCCTCTTCATTTAGAATAGGGCTGTGTGTTCTAAATAATGCGACAGGGGCAGGCATGCTATAATGTCTAAGACTGACCATGAAGTGACAATGCAGTATTCCATGTTTCTCATGTCCTTTTTCTCTTTGCCAACTGTGGAGCAACTACCCTCAGGAAACACCAGATGTTAGGAGTTCGGGTATCCAATGACTATTGGAGGTTGGCCATAGAAATGCAGTGGATGATGGTGTAGGCAAGCTTGGAATTTGTGGGGTTTCTAGGATCTGGAAGTTGTTAGTTTTATCAACTAGTGTTAGGTAACCATAAATCATGTGAAGAATCACAGCCTTTCACAGCTATCGCTGGCAAAGTCCTCTGCTGCACTGAATTTAGCTAGTTCTCTGGGACAAGTCTTCCTGCTGCATAAGAATGTCTTGTCATCTTTTCTAGAAAGACTTAGAGTGGGTAGGCAAGCCAGACTTCACCCACATGGTGAGTGATCATCCAGATTTGGTATTATAATTTGAAAACACATACATGCCTCATTGATTTTAAAAAAAAACTTCATCTCATGTAAGAATTTCCTGGTAGTCTGTAATTTTGAAAATTGGCTTACCTTTGCAAATGATATACTAAGAGCTGAGTATTTTTAGCAAAAAGTGTGATAGGACTTCAAGGTTGGTGTTCTAATTCTGTAAATGTCTGGCCAGGCTACTTTTTTTTTTTTTTCTTCCTGTGAGGTAAATTAGAAATGATAAACTCATAAGGAGAAAGGATCCAAATACAATTTCCTGTGGGGACTAGCGGGAGAGGCATGCACAAAGGAAAGATGACTGGAGCCTCAAGTAGCCAGATAAATATGGCTTCAAATTTTTATATATGCACATCTATGTTAAAGTAGGGAAGTACTGAGGCCAAGGGACTAGGAAAGGGACTATAGAGAGGGAAGAAGGGACATGAAGGGCAATGGAGAGAGAGAGGGAGGTTATAGAACACATATGATAGGGAAGTAAAAGGGTGAATAAGGGGCTGGATGGATTTAGGTGGGCATGAAAGGTGGGGAACTGAGGGATGGATGTAGGATGGACAAAAACCAAACACGTATGAAAATGTCATAAGAAAACCTGCTGCTTCGTATATCAAAATTGTACCAAAATCGTGGAAAGTTAGATGTGAGATAGATCTTCACGTTAGTTTTCTGTGTGTTTAAAATGACTTCCTAGTCCAATATAAGGAAGCATATTTAATCAACCATGTGTATGTGGGTACATGCGCAGACATTGCACGTCCAAGAACTTCTGATCTGAGTAGCTGCAACACTGCCCCACTGAAAGGGTCTTGACTGGTTATTAGGGGTGGGGAGGCTCAGGGTTGAAGACAGTGGGAAGGCAGGAAGCAAGAGAGCCATGACAATGCCTTCACTGACACTCTCAGGAAGTTAGACAGAGCCCTCTGAAACAGTCTGGAGATGTGATGTTTAAAACGGTTCAAGTGAGTTTGGCGATGGTGGTGCATGCCTGTAATCTCAGCACTCGGGAAGCAGAGGCAGGCGGATCTCTGAGTTCAAGACCAGCCTGGTCTACAGAGTAAGTTCCAGGACAGCCAGGGCTACACAGGGAAACCCTGTCTTGACAAAACAAAAACAAAATCAGTCAATCAGTCAAACAAACAAAAAACCTGTTAAGTGGCTTCCATTGGTTGGGTGAAGAGGCGTGAATATAATAATTTGAATTTCCCTTCACAGTCATTCCTTCTATAAATCAGCTCACAAAGGGAAATGATTAATCAGGGGCCATATGCTGGAACCATGATAATTTCCAGTGATGGAGGAAAACCTAGAAGGATCTCAAGCTCTCCCCCAATCCAAAAAGCCCCTGAAAGTCTTTAATTGCCTGTTTATGGGAGAGGAAGAAACTTTTTTAAAAAAGCCATTGTTATCTACACCTATTTACGTTCCAAGTAACTCAGTAGGAGTGGTGTGCCTGTGAGTCTGTGCGGATGTATGTGAGCCGGGAAGGCTTAACTGTTCTGCCCATGCTCAGTCTTACCTTATTACTCACTGGGGAGCAGCTAGCCTTTCTGTCTACTTACTCAGCAGCTAAACAGACCGGCAGGAAACTAGTCTTCTCTCCACCCAACTGTGACTTCATTCTATTAGCCTGAAATTTAAATGAGGAGTGAGTTAATATAGCGAACTGTACCCTAGTGGCCTCCAATTTGTTCTCTTTTCACTTGCAGGGTCAGGCCCCATATACTTATGTCTCACACTAGCAGTACAAATTGTACAAGACTCTAAAGATATCAAGCCAATCAGAAGTAATAAGACAATAAAGGGCAGTCTTTCCTCATTGTAGGAAACCTCAGTGTTTGAAAATACAGATGCACTCAGAGCGAGAATGCCTCTGTAAAAGTACGGTCCCTTTTCAGAATACTTTGCTTTATGCCTAATAATTTCCTGAAACTCGTTTCTTAAATGGCGCCATTTCCTTGCACATTTATGGCACTATGTCCAAATTCTTTTTACTTCAAATTTTCACAAAATCCATCTCTTACATAAAGTGAGATATGTGGGCACGATTGCCCATTCTGGCTCTAAATAAAATAGATGGGATTTTATAGTGTAACTGTATTGACATGATTAGTCAGTATAAGGCTAGGGATATAGCTTGCTAGCAGGGGGCTTGCAGGTATGAAGCCCAGAGTTCAAATCCCCAGAACCACAAAAGGAAAAGGAAAACAAGAAAAAGAAAGTAGTCAATATGAATATCCAGGAAAAAAAAAATAACGAAGAATTGTTATCTAAGGAAAAAGTAAGGTGACTGAGGTGGATTTGCAGTTCGCACAAGGTCACAGCATCTGTATTTCTTCCTCGTCACGTTAGCTTCGTCACATACACCCTTTTCCTCTGGCACTCTAGAGTTCTTGCCTGGTGTACTTTGTAGATTTCTGTCTTCTGTATTTTTAATGTCATTTCAAAAAGTCTTAACTCTAGGCATTTTGGCTTCTTACAACACTGCTGTGACACTACCGAAGGTTGGAAGTAAATAGTTATGATTCCTTAAAGCAAGACCTCCAGCTTCTGAAGTAGGTCAGACATCCTGTAAATACCTTTAACTTTCCATGCCATGGAGGGTAGAAAAAGAGGCTCCAGTGGGAAGCCAGCCTTTCATCTGGGGTGTGTTTGCACCCCAAGTCCCTAGCAGGTGCCCTTTCATGAAAAGCTGGAAGAGCCTGCTGTGTTGGAAGGCAGCATCTTTCTTTCTCTGATGTATCTCCGGAGAAGTCCACTTCTACAGTCTGTCTCATCATCTTGTCAGCACCATGGCCCCTTGCTGCTTGGTGCAGCTACATGGAAGGAAAGGCCCGGGCAAATATCTGAATCCACACCAGGTCCGAAAACCAAAGCTGGGGATGTGCTCAGTCCCATGCTCAGAATGTTAGGTCCTAGTTCAGGCTCTTGAACTTTCCATTCCCAGGAGAAATGGGGATGACATTTTTTTTTTTTTTTTTTTTTTGCCTGCACTCTAAATATGAATCTATGGAAAGAAATTCAATTAGACAAATGACATCACAGATACAAATGTACACTATATCGCTGCAAACACCTGTTATATTCATGGGCTGCAGGATGCTCCCCTTCCCAGGACTCCTCATCATTGCATCCTCATCTATCAGTTTACTCTATGACCAGATCGGTGAGCTCGAACCTACCCAGAACTCTCTCGGGTCTCTGAGAGTATCCAGTGGAGTGATAGCCTTCACTTGCTTTTCTTTTGGGTTCTCAATGTTGATTCCTCTCAGGGGAGAAAAACAGCCCTTCTCACTCATTCTCGGAGCTTTGCTCACTCACTTTATTCTAGTCACTGTGCTGCTGGTCCTGCTTCTCCCATCTATCTCCATGTTGGAAAAAGTACATATACACACAGACACACAGACACACACACACACTCACACTCAAAACAATTCTAATTTCTGCTCCAAAAATGGCTAGCAAAACCCCTACCTTAAGTATCTGAGTGACAGATCCCCTTGCAGGTGAGTCCTGGTGACTAGTTTCTGCTCTGAGCTTTTGTTGTTGTTGATTGTTTTTTCCCATTGGACCATAGATTCCAGTGGTGGTAGAATGGAGGGAGTGTACTGGAAAGCCAGAACCTTTGACCCCTCACTTGCGAGTGACAGTGTGAGAGCTTCAGGATTTAACTTCATTGAGATCTGGTTTCTTCGTCTGTGAAATGGATAGTCCACCAGCTGAGTTAGCAGGAGCCAACAGAAGCCATGAGCCTCCAGACCATATGCATTTGTAAGGACAGACATGTATTCTGTATTTCAGAGTTGCGTGAGAAAGCAGAAAGGGAAGCCAGCATAAAAACCTAGATAACTTCTAATTATGTGTTCTTGTGCTTTAGTTAAATATTAAATACTAGGAAGACATTAAGTGGTATTGGGGTACACTAAAGGCCTGGCAAGGTTGTTCCTTTCTCCTGCCTTACCCAGTAATCCTCCACAGGGTCTGATAGTTGTGTTTGCATCTCTAGATCTGAACAGAAGTTCCCAGGAACCCAGAGTGGAGGAGGCAAAACAGATCCTTTTTACTTTGCAGGAGACGGGTGTAGTTGGGTTTTCCTCCCTGAAGCCGGTTTATTGATTTGTTGATGCGCACTCCCTCGAAGCAGACGGGGTAACGCTACATTCCACTCTGCTCCATTCCAGAGTGAAGTGACAGACCCAAGGCTGGGAAGTGGCTGGAGGTGAAGTGTCTACATTTCCAAAGATTGCTGGCTCCTTACTGACTGCTGATAGGCAGGAAAGTGGCCTGGCCAGCCGTGGAAAGCATTCCTGCTGTGTGTGGTCATTTGAAAAGCCACAGAACTATGCTGTGGTCAAGGCTTCAAGGGCTGGGAGGGGTGGGTTTGGATGGAGGAAGGCTGAGGCTTTTACCAACCAGGGATTCTTTCTTTAGAACAGCTTCCCAAACAGCATGCTTTGGATTCAGTCCAGTCCCCGGGCTGCCACAGACAGATCGATGGCTGCCCTTTCATACCACCGCCAACGGCTGCTCTTTCCTACCTCGTCCCACAGCAAACTGGGTGCTCGGTGTGCACCCAGGGGTGCTTCGAGGCACTCTGAACTCAATGCGCTCATTTCCCACAGCCCCTCCATGAGGGTCCTACCATTTTTCCCCCCAATCACTCAAAGGAAGAAACTGAGGCAGAGGGAGGTAGTTTTCTTTGTAACTTTCTGTTACCAAGAAGTTGTTTTGTTTTTGCAGCTGTTGACTAGAAAACAGCAATTTCCACATCATCTTTGCTGAGCGACCTGGCTAGAACCAGTTGTTCATTAAGCAGTTATCATGTTTCATGTGAACAGTGATGGCAATTCAATGCAACATGGAACCTTACGTGTATTTGGCCGTTGCATGCCAGATAGCCCCTGGCCAGCCCTTATTTACACAGAGCATGCCTGGGTGGCTCGGTCTTGATTCTTTTTAAAGCAAGAACATCAACACACACGTGTTGAATTTTTTTTTTTAAAGGGTCCCAGCAGTGTATTCAGTTTGAATACATTTCAAACCTCATTTTATTTTGTCTGCTGGGATGATTACCTTAAATGCCCAATTGCTCCATTGGCTATCATTAATATTTTTTTTTTCAGGATAGGAACAGCTTTTATGATGCGTTTTAGATCCCTGTGAACCCAGAAGAATCTGCTTCAAATTGAACTGGCAGTATGCAGGGTAGGATGCCTGGAGCTGGAAGCTAGGAGAGACATGATGTAATTACCAAAGCATGTCAGATTCTTTATTGTGATGATAAACTAGACTATTGTCAGGTGCTGGCAGACAGCTTGAAAACGGGAGTTAGAAAGGACTTGGAGGAAAGATGAAATTGAGTAAGGCAAGTGGTTCAAAATCCAGTCTGTTAATTCCAGCCATTGTCACACCACCTTTTTTTTTTTTCTGTTTGTTTTAGTAATAACTGGCATAGGGAACTACACTGGACCATGCTGAACTCACTCATTTGTAAGCCAAATAGTCATCTATGATAACTGGAAAAGACGGGTGGGAAATGAACAGGGTGCCATTCTCTATTCTGCTTTTAGCCTGTGTGTTTTCAGTTTGTCCCCAGTGTCTTCGGCCTCTTCAGCTGGGTTAGTTTGATGAGGATGGAAATGTCAGCATATTAGTTATTCTTAGGCAGCTTAACCAGGCTTTGTGGTCCTATTTTCCTCCTCTTTCCTCTCTTCTTCAATTTCTTTATACCCCTCAGCGTGTATCTCCAAGGCCACTGGGTCCATAAGGCTTCCTCGAATCCTGTTTGCTTCCATGTCAGCTACCTTTAATCTTTTTCCTCTTTGTGCTTCTTCAATTGGAGCACACACCAAAGGATCTTGTAGTTACCTTTATTATTTCTGTTCCTGTCTTACCTTGGCCAAAAGCTCCCTGAGGGCAGAATCCATGTTTTGTTCATCATTATTGCCTCCATATCACCTGGCACAGTGCCCTGTACAAAGTGGATGCTTAATAACTGCTTGTTGAACCGAAGTAGCTTTAAAGTCTCCCATCATCTAGGTTTAACTGAGAACATGAAATGTTTTTGCAAGAGTGCAGATCATGTGGTGGATTAGAAGAGCTCTTCCAGGAAGGGTGAGAACACACACCAAGCCAGTCTACATCTGTTTCTTCCCTGAGCAATTGATCTTTCTCATTGTTCCCTCCTCCCCCCTCCCTTTAATCCTTCTTGCTTTTCCGGAGATGAACCAGGCTGCCTTGTTTTTCTCACAGCCCCTCTGCTTTGCCTTTAGCATAGCTTGGTTTGTCAGGGACAGGAGGGTGTTCCCGGCTCCAACAGGGCTTCTACACTGGAGCCTCTCTCCTTTCTGTGAGTTTTTTTCTCCACAGGGCAGGATGTCACCTGTGTGATGCCAGGAAAAGATGGGGGTGATATAAGCGATGGACATTCCTTTACTATCTTCAGGTCGGGGCTCAGTCTTTCCAGCCCCAAGGCAAAACGTGCATCAGCTTTTAAAAAAAAAAAATAACAATTATGATGACCTTTGAACATTGAAGAACAGAGTCTAATGGAAAAACACTCTTCTCTCTTGCTCAGATGTTTTCATATTGTTTGGGGGCATTTGGTTTAGGACCTAAGAAATGTGCCATGTCTGTAACTCCCACCAGCTGAAGTAGTCGGCACCCCCTGTCTGGATCTTGATCTTCATTTCCTTCATCTCTACTTTCTCAGATGAGCTTGGCTTTCTATTACACTAGGATATTCTTGTGTCAAGTCTTAAAATATGTAAATGGAGATAAAACATGCTGGCCACAGGAAGGGTTTCTCTCCATTTCTGGAGGCTGAGAGAGGCCATTTGGATACAAGGCTTTTAGAAGTTGCAAGAGCCATGTAGCACTGCTCATTCAGTTGGGTTGGGTCGGTGGAGACCAATGTTTCTTAGTTCTTCCAGTCCACTTAGATTTTAAGTGTTCTCTACAACACTTCATTCTAGAGCAGGTTTCCCAATCCTCCCTAGCCCTGTTCTGTTCAGAAGAAAGGCAAACAGCAAGCAGCTAAGGTTATTAAAACACAATGTGTCTTAGAGAACTGCCAGAGAACATTGCAACAGGTCTTGCTATTGCTTATCTCATGGTGTAAAATTGTCTACAATGGGAAGAGGAAGTTGGAAGCTGGTCTGTGAAGAGGATGGGGAAGATCCTCTTGCCTTGGGGACCCCAGCACAACTGTTTGCTTCCCCTGTTGAGTCTTGCCTGATGTTTGTGAGCCCCTTGTTTGATGGTGTTACTTCTGTTTGCTCTCCCAGTGGAGCTATCCAGACCTTTCTGTTGGGTGTTCTGCCATCCGTCTGTCTTTGCTACTTCTATCTTCTATCTTTACTGCTTCTATCTTTGCTACTTACTCATCATTCATTTGCTTTTGCTTGCTTTAAACTTAGTAAATTCTCACCTATAAATGGATATCAGCCATGTAATATAGGATAAGCATACTAAAACCTATAGTCCTAAAGAAGCTAAACATCAAGGAAGACCCTAGGGAAGATGCTTAATCCTCATTCAGAAGGTCAAACAGTATAGGCATCAGAATCAGGAGAAGACAGGGAATAGGGCAGGAACCGACCACAGAGGGCCTCTGAAAGACTGTAAACAGCAGGATATCAAAGCAGAGGCTGAGTCTTGGACAAAGTGCAAGGAATCTTAGGAAAGAATGGGGAGATAGAAAGACCTGGAAGGGACAGGAGTGCCACAAGGAGAACAACATAGCCAGAAAACCTGGGCCCAGAGGGGCCTGCAGAGTCTGATGCTCCAATCAGGGACCATGAAGGGAGAGGGCTTAGATCCCCTGCCCAGATGAAGCCCATAGGCTGCTCAATTTCCAAGTGGGATCCCTAGTAAGGGGAGCACGGCTGTCTCCGACATGAAGAGTGACTGGCTCAGTGACTGGCTCTTTGATCACCTCCCTTAGAGAGGGGTGCAGCCTTGCCAGACCACAGAGGAAGACAATGCAACCAGTCCTGATGAGACCTGATAGGCTAAGGTCAGATAGTAGGGGAGGAGGTCCTCCTCTATCAATGGACTAGGGGAGGGGCATAAGGGGAGAAGAGGGAGGGAAGGTGGGACTGGGAAGAAATGAGGGAGGGGGATACAGCTGGGATACAAAGTGAATAAATTGTAATAAATAATCAATAAAAAAATAAACTTAGTAAATTCACTCATTCAAAGTGGAAAGCTTGGCTGTTGTCGCTCATTCTTCAGCCTTTATAGAGCAAAGCATTCAGTGCAACAGGACTGTAAGTAATAACTGACAAACCTTCCAATTTCTCCCCATTCTTCTGATCTTTCCTATTGTTATGTGTTTGAAAGGCTTAAGATTCCTAGAACCATGTTTTGGAATTCCTTCCTCTAGGTACCCAAAATGAAGGTGAAGGTACTCATTTTCATTTGCTACATCAGTTCTCTTATCCCAGTTGAAGCTGAGGCTTGAGTAACTCACGCTGCACATGCTTCATTGAGCAAATCTGATTAGACAGTTCTGCACCTTTAATCTGTCCCTTTCTCAGAAATATTAACTAAGCTACTGGGCCTGCCATCTCCAGAAACCACAAAGAACAAACCTGAACTTCGTTAGCAGCCCTAAAAAATGCCGATACGTCTGCACAGTTCCTGTAGTCAACGATGTGGAGGGCAACATACATGTTGAAAGGGTTCCAGCTCTCTGCATTCAGGAGAAAAACATACAATAGAAACATCCCCCACACCTAGTTTTCAATGTGCAGGGTGAGGTAGGAAGGGAAAATATACTTTCACAGACATTTAGAGGCAATCCTGGAATTCTTTCTGTCGTCAGCACGCTTCGATGGTCTACATTAACGCATTCCCCTCAGTCCTGTGCTGACTAACTTTCAAGATAGTAATGCGTATCACAAGCAACCACAGATTCAATGGGACATAAGAAATTCTGTCCATTTCTCATGCCTCAGGGGTCAATGAGATAGCTCTGTCGATCTGGCTGGACTCTTGTGAATGAAGATAGAGTAGGTTTGGACTGATACAGATAAAGTGAGAGCAATAACAGTGAGAAGAAATATGCCAGGACCCTGGGGTCTAGGCTTGCAATGCACTGTAGTTTCATCTGGAGACTCTGTGTTTTTTTCATTTACTAAAATTTTCAATTTTTTTTTTTTTTTTGCTTTAGTTTACTGACTGTATGGCTGGTCCCAAAGTGAGAGGGCAAAGGAATAGCTTTATTCACTGTGCAGGGCCGTGCAAGTTACACAAGAGAGATTTAGGAACAGAGCAAGAAGAACAGTGCCGCTCACTTGGTGGACATTTGTTTTTTGGCTAAGAATGATCACATGTGCATGTTCTTTATACTTGTATTACTGGCGATGACCATGGGTTTTATTTTGAGAACCAAAATGTTGCCTGTATAATACATCATGGAGGAAAGTTAATGAGTACATTTCCTTATTGAAGTGACCTCTGTTGAAGGTTTCTGCTTTAGTGACATGACAAATTTCTTCAACTTTTGACCCATTGTGTTTTGAAGAGTCAAAACTATAAATGTCGTCTCCAAAACCATCAGGGTATAATATAAAGGAGATAAGACAGAAGAAATGGGGTCTAGAAGGGAAGAGACTTGGAAGAAAGAAGTACAGAGGCAAATGGTCAGATGGGAGTGGAGTGGAGCTTGTCTTTTGCTACTTAGTGGATTTTCTGCCCTTTATTTCCCTGGTTTCACACCCTGTCACTAGATAGGAGAGGAAGAATGATAGTGGAAGAAGAGAGAGAGAAAGATAGAGATAGAAATTCGTGAACCTAATTTCTTTATTCTTGTTTCCTCTTTGCCTATAGCCAGACTTTGCTACTTTCTTCACTTTATCCCCACCCCTGTTTCACCCTGTATCATTAGATGGTAGAGAAAGAAGGATAGGGAATGGGGGAGAGAGACATACAGATCCCTGAATCTACTTTCTTTCTTCTTGTTTCTTCTTTGAGCAAAACTACTAACAAACCACAACCAACCTCCCCAAAGACCAACAACCACTGACCCCAGATATCAGGGATCTAGCATTTATATTCCCTTTGAAATAATCCCAGGATTCCAACTGTCACACACTCACAGAAATGATCTATGGCTAGCAAAACCACTCCTCTGCTAGAGCACTGGGCAAGTCCTAGTCAGTGGTTGTGGACAGTCCAAAGCATCCCCATTTCCCCACACCAGAGAGCAAAACAGCAAGACAGTCTTACATTTCTGTGTTTTTAAAGAAACCAAAATTCCATCATTGTCACTGAATAGAAGGAGTGGGAAGGAAAGACACAGGAAGAGAAGAAAGAAGGAGGTGAGCAGAATGTCACTCCAGTTATGGCTCTCAGCCTGTGTAATCATCTGTATCAGTGCTGATGCTCTTAGCTCGCTGGCTTGCTGTGAGAACAGGAGAGACTCCTTCCTAATCCAAACCAGTTTTAGAGACAGTGAACTTGTTTAGTTATATGCTACCATGACACACATCTTCCTTTACTAAAAGGAAAAATGGTCAGAAAATCTTAAGTGAAAATTAGTATGATATGGAAAGGATAGGAGCTCTACAAGGACCAAATATATCTGGGCACAGGGTCTTTTCTGAGACTGACACTCAACCAAGGACCATCTATGGATATAACCTAGAACTTCTGCTCGGATGTGGCCCGTGGTAGCTCAGTAACCAAGTAGTTTTCCAAAGTAAGGGGAACACGGACTATTTCTAACAGGATCTCAAGGGCAGGCTGTTTGACACCCCCCCCAGGGGAGGAGCAGTCTGTTAGGGCACAGAGGAGGACTTTGCAGCCAGCCCTGAAGATACCTGATAAAACAGGGTCAGATGAAAGGGGAGGAGGTCCTCCCCTATCAGTGGACTTGGAAAGGGGCAGGGAGGAGACCAGGGAGGGAGTGTGGGGTTGGGGAGGGAATGAGGGAGCGGGATACAGCTGGGACACAGAGTTAACAAAATGTAACTAAAAAGAAAAATAAAATAAAAAAAAGAAAATTAGTTGCACATAATTATTCATTTTTCTCAATTATATTTTAATTTATGATGAAGATTTCTAGTCACTGGAGATAAAGAATGTTAACAATGTATTTGACTCATATTTTTGAGTTAAACATCTCTCCAAATATTTTAGAATATTCCAGGGAAATATTCCAGAATATCCTGGAATATTCAGAATGCCAAGCATACTTTTGGTAAGTGCAACAGTTCACTTTTTAAATGATATATAAGTGTTCGTTTCAAGAAAATAGTAAAAAATGAAAGAAAAAAGGAAGCTATTCTCCTGCTTTGATTTAATTGCTACTGCAATGGCAAATACTCATTGGCTTGAGGATGATGGGGGCTGAGGATGTTTTCTTGACAAGCGCTTTAAAGACCTCCACATGTAAAGTGCCAAGCAAACTCCAGAGGACTCTGTGTGTTTCTTAAGAATGTTTGCAGAAAACCACTAGGTCCTTCTATTCTCTGTGTGCTCCTTGGGTAGTTTTCTCTTTAGGATTATTTTTTTTTTTTCTGCTCAGAATTAAAATTCTGGGTAGAGAAACCACTAATGTACCGGTTTAAAAGCCTTACTTGGCTCATCAAAATGTGCATTTAATAGTTATATTTTGTACAGTTTAGATTTATGACGCTAAATATTTAAAATCAGCAGTGTATCAAATCTGATATATTGAAGAAGCAAATGAAATATCTAAATACCAGGTACTAAATTTTTACAAGTTTTACTAATAAAAGATAATTAGCTGTATATTTAGAAACCAACATTTGAAAACAGTACCTTTTATTTTCTCAGCGTATAGTCTGAGCCAATTCTTAAAATACTCCTGTTTGGCACAGGCTGACCAGGTTTCTAGACCCCCAGGTTAGTGCTGAAAAAATAATGACTGAGCCAGTGTCATCCTGCTGGCAACCTTCAGAACCAGATTAGGAACCCAAACTCTGTGTGTCCAAGCTAAGACTTTTGCAGTAGCCTTGTGATTGTCAAGGCAGAAATTACTGGCTAGGGCTAGGCTTGGGCGTGAGACATTTTTGTGATTTTGAGAGGTAGTCAGAATTTTATTTGGGATGCTGAAAAGGTGTGAAACCTTTGTTTAGTAAGGACACCTGCAAGAGCTTCTCAGTGAGGTACTACCTTGGACTATTTTCTGCTTCTGGGACATTTTTGGTTTATCTTTTTGGAAGTCACCATGCCAATATCTATTCAGCTTTTAGTTTGGATCTGTGTGCTGCTTTAACACAGGGCAGACCACAGAAGGCAAGCGAGCACATGTCAATGAAACTAAAAGAGGCCAGATTCCGACGGCTGAGAAGCATTGATCCACATGTGAAGCCAGATCCCCAGTGACATCAAAAGCCAGCCGGAGTCTCCCTCATCTCTCCACACAATTACAGTGGCAGCAAAATTCAACATGATGCTTCATGGGGACAAAACGTGTTTAATCAGAACTGGCTGTAAGGGAACAATGACTGGGCTGGTTTGGTTAAGAATAGGAACAGGAGAAGTCAGGCCTTCTGTGTTTAGGAGAAGAATCCTGGGTCCGTGGCAATATTTTCTTCCAGTATCTGTGTATGTGGGAAAGCAAGTTTTCTTTCTTGGTTAGAAGAATTGTATTGAGGGTGCTAAATAGGGAAACTAGCTGAGCAAGAATCTGACAAATGGAGAATTTCTCATAAGGAAAGACATCAGGCGTACACCCTGTAGCAAAAGATGTACCTAGACCTTAGATTGCGCTTGGAGCACCAGAAAGCCCCATGGCAAATGGCAGCAGTTCCTAAAGAGGACTACAGTCCTGTCTCTCTCTTCCTAGGTTCTACAAAGTGGCCGTCCAGATCACATTGAGTTTAATTCTCTCTTTGCACAGAGGTGGCCTTGTGATGGCTTGAACGAAGGGAGTGTATGGAAGAAGATGCTGTGTGATTTGCAAAATGTCATGTGGGGTGAGGCAGCATCTGCCTGTTCCTGGAACAGGCTCGCCTTACTTAGATGCTTCCGATACTCTCAAGGACGAGCCAGGCACTTCCGTGATTCCCCTTCCTCCAGTGCTATTTTATTACTTTTGCTTATGTTATTATTACAGTCAAATCATTGAATGAAAATTTTATACAAAAGAAAAGAATGAAGGCTGAGGGGAAAAAATGAATGTATTTACTCATTAAGAAGAAAACAGAGGAAGACTGATAGGAAGGAATAATAGTGGCCTGGTGCTCCCAAATCATCTATAGTTCATTGTTCCAGAGCCACTCATTTTGAGGGGCTTTTTCTGTCTCACCGCTTCTCCTACATAACCTTCTCCTTATAACCTATTTTGGTCTATCTATCCCTTGGTTATGGTTTCGGTCATTACTTCTGAGGTCCTGTTACTTTTTCTTCCTATATTTCTTGTTTCTCCTTCCTTCTCTCTTTCTGGGTGGTCCTACTTCTCCCCCTTGGCGAAGCATACTTACTGTGGCCAGTCATTGACTCAGCAAACATTTTTGACTCCTTCTGAGTGCCATGCGTTCTGTACGAGTTCAATATACTCATGCCGGGCTTTACAAATACATTTGTATCTGTCTGTGTGATACCCCATTCATTTTTATGTCTTCCACAATTAATGGCTACCCGGAACTTTACATTTATAAATTGCCTTAAATTTCCTTTTATAGATTCATGACAAATACACGTATTTTAAAATCACTTGTGACTGGGGGTGTGGCTCCATGGTAAAACCTGTGTTTAGCATGAGCAAGACGCCGAGTTCAATGTCCAGCCTGACAAAACTAAGCAAAATTTTAGAATAAAAGAGAAAATTAGGGATACAATTACAGCTTATTTTATGGTTTAATACTTGTGAATTTTATTTCCAACTGGCAATTATCACTGTAGCAATCAATATATCATTGTATAAATGTAGATTAACATAGAATATGTGTTCTGAAGATGACAAGGGTTTAGCAAACAGTGAGCAACTTCCTGAGAACTGGAGCCTGCACTGTTTCCTGCCCCTCGTACCCTGGAGGGAGTGTCTGTTGACCCATGGAATTGGGGTAACACAATTGATGAGAAAATAATTTCCCCCTGGATGAATATGACAGTGGCTCAGACGCAACTGCTGGCAAAAAAGGTGCTCAAAGCAGGTGCCAAGAGGAGAAAACCGGGAAGCATCCTCTCGTTCTGCTGGATCTTCTTGGCTCTCAGAAGTTGTTGTGAATGGGATTACTACGAGCTGGGCTCCTGGACCTTGGGGTATCTTGGCTGACTCCTTCTTGGAAAGGGATTATTTGCTAATGCAAGTAGAGACTTTCCAGAACAATAACTTGGGAACTATCTTAAAATCACTCATGCAGCTGAAAACAGATGCCTTTGGTGTTACTTATATTGGGCACAGGCTTTGTGATCTTTGGGTTATACAGAAGGACCTTCTTGGCATCCATCAAATTCCACTTGAAATGTAGCTTGTGAAGTTATTTGGTTTGGAAAAGATACAAGAAAGCACATTTAAAATTGTCATGTGGCTTTTATTTTTAATCCGCTGAAGGACTTAAGAATTAGCATAAACCCTTAACTCACCAGGGCTGTCATTTTTGTGTCCAGGCAATATGAGCATCCTTCTAGAAATAAAAGGTAACATCTCTTCAACAATGGCCTCTACAATGCCTGGGTGTTTTTGTGATGTGTTGTTTAGCATTGTTTTTCCATTGAATTTTAAGACACCATCAGGACTTCTGTCCTGAAATCACCTTTTATGAAGGTGAGGCCTAGAGGTCTGTTACACAGAAGAACACTGGACTTTGTAAAGTTCGGCATCCTCTTATTACCTCATGTTTCCTCAGTCATCCTGTCTCCACTGGGTCCCTCTCTCCTCTGGCATACATTTTGATACTATGCATTCAAGTAGGTACTAAGTCAGCCTTATCTCTGACAGTGACCTTGCTAGCTTGGGGTCCTTTGTTAGCTAGCTTCAGCTCCCTTTGGTTTTGTTTCAAGGAGCAAAACTCCTTTTGGTTTTGTTTCTTATCTGAGCAGGAAGAAGTATATGTGATAGGAGCTTAAAAGAGAAAACAGTGGAAACTAACAGAAGAGTACGGTGTACGTTTGGTCAGCGGCAATACCAAATTGCTCACAGGCTTGCACTGTAGAGTATAGCAGAGAGAGGAGGGGCAATGAATTATAGTGATTCCTGCCAGTTGGATTGGATTGGATTCCATTCCAATCCATGACAGTTCTCACTTAAGTCTCAATATAACTCAACATGGTCCCTGACTCGCAGATGAGAAAACTTAAGTTCCAGTCACTTAAGTTCCGGTCAAAGGCAGAGTCAAGATTTGAACCCAAATTTGAGCCCCCAAGCTGGTCTCTTCCCTGTATACTGTACACACAATCCTCTGTATAGTGTCATTGATTATTTGGTTCACTGATGCCCCAAGAAAGAATCTGGTAAGAAAACCCCATGGTTGCTGCAAGTGTGACCTTCCTCAAAATGATGAGAGTTAATGCCTTCAAAGAAAATGAGGGAAACACATCAAAGTCTCCCAACATCAGCCCAAGAAATTGTCTGGACTCTCAGCTTGGAAACCCTCATCCACACCAAAAGATAATCACCTCAGAAATTTAATCCTTCTGTTGTAGCCAAGGAAAGGGGAAAACGTTTGTCTTTTTTTTTTTTTTTTTTCAAATTTCCAGGAAGGGCTATGATGAATGATTACGATGTAGCTACCCTTGAGGGCATGGTTCTCCCTTCTGGTAGCTACGATTCCTGAACGCTTTCCTCACAGGAGTTAGGTGAAAGCGACTTAGCATCTTACTGGACAGTTTAGCGATGTGAAGATTTATTGTTGTTGTTGTTACATAGGTTGAGGGGGTGGAAAGAGAGAGGGAGAGAAACAAAGAGAGAGAGGGAGACAGACAGAGACACAGAGAGAGATAGAGAGAGAAAGAGAGAGAAAGGAGAGACCGAATTCAAAGTTGAGTTCAATATGACTGGGTTTTAATCTTACATTTCCTAGCAAACACACATTTTTCTTTTGGATCTGAAAGCACTTGCTGCTGGCTGCTATCCTCGGTAAGAAATACCGTCCTGAGGCAGATGCTTATTTCCTCTGCCAGGCTGGTGTGGAAGCCGACCCTGTTTCCTCTTCCATCTGGACGCTGGGGAAGCAGTAAGGAGGTGTCAAGCATTCTGCCCCAAACATTCTTTCTCACCCTAGTGCTCTCCTCCTATCTAACATCTTTTAAAATAGCAGCAAATGGTTCTGAAAGAGATAACTTAAGCCTGTGAAGCCAGGACAACAGTGGAGGGAGGCTGTGTCTCTGAACTTGTGAGCCGTGCCCGTTCTGACATCTAGGCAAGCTTTGAACTATGCCATCCTGCCTTTGAACCTCCGCTCCTAAGCAGCTATGCTGTGGACACTGATGGAGGGTGTAATCTCAGAGTTTCATTGAAGATTCATTAATGTGCATGTTAAACACCCACAGTCTGAGGGAGAATAGATGTTTCTGAACGGTTTCCATTGGGGAGTGGTCACATAGTTTTGGCTCTGTCATTTCAGGTGATGAAGTGGTGTAGAGAAGGGTTCCAGGAAGAGGGAGCAGACATATCACCCATTCTCCTTCTCATCCTCGATCCCCCAGAATACTGTGGTGGAAAAAGGGGAGGAACATCACTGTCCCACAGGGCTGCTGCTGCTTGATGACCAAAGTGGAGCCCACGAATGTTCTCCATACAGACCCAAACAGTAAATACTTCAGATATTTTGGGCCATGTTTTTTTTTTTTTTCACAACCTCTGACCCTGATGTTGCTGAGGAAAAATAGCTGTAGATATGACTGCATTAAAATTCAAATATATACTCACACTGGGTAAGGTTTGGTACAAGGTACCACACTCTTCTGGTTCTCAACCAATAGATTTACCTTTTAGTTTTTCGGGTTAAACTACAAATAAATTTCTGAATAGCTGATGACCATTTGAGAAAATGAAAACTAGAATGTTTTGGGACAGCCTTGTTAAGAAAAATGTGAAAACATTAAAACCAGGAAAGAGGGCTAGAGCTCTTGTTGCTGCTGCTGGTGGCTTTTTAAGACCGGGTCTTGCTGTATCACCCAGCCTGCCTCAGATTATGGTCCTCCCGCCTCAGCATTCTGAGCGCTAGGGTTACAGGTATATGCCAATATGCCCAGTTATGGGTCTTTTTTTTTTTTTAATGGAAAAGTAGAAACTAGTCTAGATGACTATGTAGGTTATATAATTCTTTACAATCCTCAGCTTTCGCTTTCTATAAATTACTACTTTATACCTTGTAAACTACAGAAAAACTGATAGTAATGCAATTATTCCTGTCCACAGAGCCACAAGCAACTATTTGTCTACTGGAGAGAGAGTTGGTTCTGCCCTGTCCTCTACTTCTGTGTCGTGTGTGTGTGTGTATGTGTGTGTGTGTGTATGTGAGTGTGTTTACATATGTGTGTGAATGCAGTGTGCCACCTGTGGAGGTCAGAGGTTGGAAGTTGGTTCTTCTCCCCAAACCTTGATGTGGGTTTGGGGAATTAAATGCGACTTGTCAGGCTTGCTCCAGAAGTGCTTTGCCCCCTTAACCATCTTGCCAGCCACGTGCACTTGGGATTCTCATTTGAGCTTGCTTTAGCATTGTTTTTGTTTCCTTATCATATAGGGAGTTAATAAGCTGGATGATAAACTGCTGATTTTACATTTTCATGAGAATTACAATTTTTATACTTCAAAAATCAATTATCCTAGAGCATCTGGGAAAGGATGCAGAGCCATTGGGGGACAGTGTACTGGGAATATCTTATGTACCTATCTGCTGCCCCTCCATTTTCTACTATTGGCACAATGAGAAGACAGAGACCTTCCCTAGACCCACACTGCAAAGCTTTCGCTTCCTGGCTACAATTCCTTGACAGTGACCTTGGGATCTCTTCTACTCAATTCGAAATTATAAGGACTTTGGATCAGTCATAGGGCCAACTGGAGATGAGAGATGCGAGTTGGAACTTGCTTCAGCTTTGTCTTTTTTCTCTACTCCATTTACTGCCTCTTTGAGTTGTGCTTCATACAGGCCTGTCATCCATCACGATGGGATGCCTTAGCTGGCCTTCCTGGGAGCCAGTTTTCTTAAGCATACTCTTTGGCTTTGCCTTCTGTTTCCCTTCCCCTGCCTGCTTTCATTTCTTGGGATCATAGCTCCAAGTACAGGCCAGTAAGACTCTTTCCTACTCCTTACTTTCAGAGAACACAAGCTACACAAGGAAAAGACCTGAACTTCAGTTATTTGCCTGCACAGTTAGGTCACAGTGTTGCTGGAGGTGACATTCCCTGGAAACAGGGCATCTAAGAGTGAATTATGAAGGGACATCTTCTGGGGTTATGGGTCCCTGAGGAAAAAGGTGATTGCATGAGGCATACAAACAAAGGCCAAGAGCTAAGGAAGAACTGAAGATCCAGGAAGTCACTGAAGACATGCTAGAGATGTAGTGCGAGCCCCACAGAAGTCAGGATCCATTTGGCATGTGGACTTCAAGGCTTATAGACGAAGCTTGACTTACTAAAGAATTTTAGGAGTTCTCTTCTTTTACCGACAACCTACCTGCTTGATCATGGAGTTCTTGATCATGGAGGATTCAGAATTGTCTGAGTTGAGTGGTTTAGACTTGGGTTAAGCAGAGGAAAGGAAAAGGCAGCATTCCAAGCTCTGCATGGTCATGTACCCCCTTCCTTCCCCATGGCTATAGGCCTGAGTTTGTCATGGGAACAGAAGGGGAGTTCTGCATTGATTGAGAAACTGAAGGTTTGATTTGGACCAGATTGGACCCTACATCTGAAAAATGAAAGTCTTCTAATGCCTAAAAGTGACTATTGAATCTTTCTCAGATACTGTCAAGGGTTAGGGCGGAGAAACCTAGCTGTGTTTAAGGAGTCTTTCTTACATTTGTCCCAATTAATTAATTATGTAAGGCTATTTAACTTCTCCAGTTTTATTTCATTGTTTTTATTTTTAATTTTAAAATTCATACATGAACCCGTCTTACAGGTTTATGTGTAAGGATCAAGTGAAATTCTTGATATGCTGTCCATGTATGTGTAAGTCAATAGACTTAACAAAAGGGAGCAAAGGCGTGGGCCAAACCTGCTGCAGCTGCTCATGACACACAACAGGCATTTTCACTTCTCAAGAGTCTCTCAACCGTGAGATAACCGCCAAGTGTCGCATGTGCCCAGGGCTCCTGGGCACTCTCCTTTTAAACGCCGGCCCAATTGTGGCTTTTCTTGAGGCAACTCAGTTGGCTAGGTACCATCTTTATCTTTTTAATAAATCAGTCCCATTTCTATTTCATATCTATCAGAGCAGCTGAGCACTTATCCATCATCTTCTTGATGACTCCTCCGTGTAATTTTCCCTTTGTTACCTAAGAATATGAAGGCACATTCTGCCAAGCTTAGAGCACTATTAGGTGCAGGAGGCTGAGATACATATTTGTTTTTCTTCTCAAATGTTTTACTCCGAGCAATTTAATTTTGAAAGCACATACATAAATTCTGCTTTAATTCGTAAACTGTCATTTGTCACTCAATCAAAATGAAGATGTCATGTTAAAAATGAATTTATAGAATTGCCAGACCCCAGTTTTTGACAGAAGAAGACGTGCCCCTGCCCCACCCCGTCTCCCTGCAGCACTTCTGAGCTAGGGATTGTTCTTTTAATTTAAACTCAAAACATATGTGCCACAAAGCATTTGGTCTGGAGACTATACCGAAATATGACTTAAGAAGGTTTTGTGAAAATTCCATTACCGCTAGGAAAGCACTGTGTCTCCTCTCACCAGGGTCCCCTACACTCAGGTTTACTTTGTAAATCTGCTAGAAGAGATCTGAACATGCTGAGGTGATGCTCCTCATCCAAGCAGTGAGAGGCAAAGGCAGAATGACCTCCAGTTCAAGTCCATTCTGGACTATGTTGAGAAAATGGGCCTAAAGAGAAAGAGTTGGGTGGAGAAGAAAGAAGGATGATGCTTCTTCTGTGGTATGGGTTAATGTTATCAATTGTATACAAAATGTTCATAGAGGAAGGCTGAACGTCTCTTTGATTCTATGACTGCGCTGGATGAATACTAGCAACAGCTCATCTCTACCGTGCGTGCTTCCAATACGTGCCTGTTGCATTTGAGAAAGGGGAGAAGTCCCAGAAACGACTTGTGTCTCTGCCTGACTATGTGAAGCATCTTCAGTGGTGAGTCTCACATAGGCCTGGCCGATAGTAAAACGGAGAAAGCACAAAATAAATTTTGATTAATTTAATTTTCTGTCTCCTGCCTCACCTCCACTGTCCCCTGCCCAGCTGTTTATGGCAACCTGCTGTCCTGTGAGCTCCATGTGCCTGATATTTACTGTTGAGACAAAGAAGTCTGTGTATTGAAATAGCTAATGTTTCACATATACTCTAACACCATGGTTATACAAGTAATTAACCATGGTATTATTTTAATATATTTTCCACCATTTTATATTATTATAAGCCATAGAAAATGCACATGTCTCACAAAGTATTTCATTGATACAGTAGGGACACAAAGTTGAATCTTTTGCTTTGTCTCTTAGAGGTTAGTCACATAAATCCTTTCCTGGAAGAAACTCTTCTTAGAATCAGAGGCCAATGGTCCATTCTCATTTTTTTTTTTTTTTTGGCTATTGGTTCTGACCTTTTCTTTGCAATTAGTTTAATGTTTATTAGTATGCCCACCAGAAAAGAGATGAACAAGTTCAGAATGATACTGCTTGGTTACAAATATTTATAAGAATATTAAAGGCAGATTTTTTTGGAGGGTAAAAAGCCATGCCCTGCTTGAATTCTGGCTCCTTTTGAGAGAGCTCAGTTAATTATAACAGGCCAATAACTCCCCAGTTACCATGGCTAACTTAAAGCTGACTGTCATACAAATTGGCTTTACAGATCGTAACAGTGGATATCAGACTTCCAGAAAGATTGTTTTAAACACTTTCCTTCTGTGGTGGGAGAAAGAACTGATTGGGAGAATAAGAATGAGGTGAAGAATCTGAACTGACACCAAAATGAAAGCCTATGTGCTGTGAGAAGAATTCAAATAATTTTTTAATGAACTAGTTTCTTTGACTTATTTTAAGACCTGTATGTAAGGGGAAATAAAAGCACGACAGGAATATAATAGACAGGGAAAAATTAAACAAGATTCTGCACCATTAATTATGACTGACAAGAAAAAGATAATAGCCCAAAAGCAAATGGACTTTGTTAGCTGAGGGAGATAATGATGATGGGACTTTTACAAATATATCAGGGAAGAGGTAGATGACAGGTGTTTTTATTTTCTCAAGTTCAGAGATCTCTAGAGATGGGCATTAGCACATATGCCTCCAAAAATGGCTGTGATGTTGATGTTTAATTTTGTATTACTTGAGGAGTGATGAAGGGACATGTAGGTCACCAATGAAGAATGAAGACATTTGCAAACATGGCTGCTAAAAACATGCAGTAAAGTGACGGTCGGTACTTGGGGAATTTGAACTTAGGTATATTAACAAATCTGGCTGACATTCCTCTTCTTGGGAGACAAGAGCAGCAGGTACTGCATTCTTGTTTTATTTTACCAAATCACTTGGGAAGCCTAATTTTTGTAAAACAGTTGTGTTGGTTTAGCATGAACTAATATCTAAATGTATCTAAAAGCTCTGCAACTTGAATCTCTCACAGAAAGAAAGCAGTGAGAGTGGGGAAGTAAATATTTGAATGTTTGCTCTGTGCCTTGGTTTACTCTCCACGCTTTCTTCCCTCTTAGATCAGAAGGTCAAGAGTCAGAAAAGATTTCACACACTCCCTTAATTAATGTGAGTTTTAAATAAAGAAACATAGACATTCTTCACCTTATTCCTGCCGACATTTAGGAAAGGAAAAAGAATGTTTTGTTTCTTGAAATATAATGGACACAACATGAGAGGATGCCTAGTCTCCAAAGCAGATTTCCATGGAAGGATCTACTAGAGACTGGGAAAATAATAATAGATCTTCCATCTTATTAATATGGTAATACAATAACTGAAATAAATGAATTGTTTACTAATATTAGCTCACTGCTAAGCACTGGCAGCCTTAATTCAATGTTTTATACAAAGGGGATGATGATAGAAGATTGTTCATTTGTTTGCATTTAGCAGTCTATACTTTTTTTGTTGTTGTTTTGTTTTGGTGTAGATCAGGCTGGCCTCAAACTCAAAGATCTGCCTGCCTCTGCCTCCCGAGGGCTGGAATTAAAGGCTTGGCCACCACCACTTGGCCAACATTCTGCTTTTACAGCTGACATTTCATTCAGTTCCCTGGATAGTTGTACCTTGCTTGCATCTGCACTTAGTAACAAGTGGTCTAAGATGACAAAAACTGACATTTTCTACACCCCAAGATGAGTTCACATTTAGTCACTGTAGAGGCAAAAGAGAATAACTATTCAATCACTGAATTCTTGGTGAGAAAGCTTGGAGATACTCAAGAAGCCTCTTGACACACAAATTTGTACTCATAACAAGGGACAAGCTCTGTCAGGACAGACTCGGCATGGTTTATGGAATGCTGGCAAGTTTATAACACTTTATCTTAGACTCTAACTTTTTAAAATTCAGCGAACATGTAAATGTAAGTACAAGTATTAACACATTAAGAATACTTGCCAAAATGTATTGAATAGAGAACAAAAAAAATGAAGAGGTACATTAATTCTGTCTTTGTGACATTTGGGATAAAGAACGAGAGCATTTCTAAAGGGAGGGGCTGTGCTCCGGTAGACGTGGACACTTTCTAAGGTCAGGCTTATGTAGAACAAGTGAGCTTCCCCCACCCCTGAAAAAAGCTCCATAAACCAAAGGCAAAAAAGATAGACACCAACAAACAAGCCTAAGGTCCAGTGTATTCCACACAAGTGGGAGAGGAAGGAGGTTTATTCTAAGAGGAAAATTGTTTCTTGTTTTCCTTGAACCATCTTCTGAAATTGAAGTTTAAATGATATTGCTTATTAAGAAAGGAAAACATGTTTGAAAGACTAAATTTAATGTCTGTTGAAGCCACTACACAAGCTTGTTCTCAAATAATTATTTATGCAAAATTTAAAAACATATTAAGAGTTTTAAGCAATACTTGACTATTTAAGGGGAATTATGAATAAACAGAACAGTGAACAAGTTGAAAGGATCAACAAGAGTCCTAATGCCCAAAAGAAATAGAATGTTTTCAAGGAATGTTTTCTTCAGTAAGAAACTTTAAATTAAGATGTAAATAAACGGTTCTATACTCCTCCCTTCTTGCTTATAATGTTGTGTAAAGCATTCAGCTTAAAAAGAAATGAAATCACATTGATGGATTTCCGTATATTGAACCACCCCTGCATACCTGGGATGAAGCCTACTTGGTCATAGTGGATAATATCTTTGATGTGTTCTTGGATTCGGTTTGCAAGTATTTTGTTAAGTATTTTTGCATCAATGTTTATAAGGGAGATTGGCCTGAAATTCTCTTTCTTTGTTGAGTCTTTGTGAGGTTTAGATACCAAGGTGACTGTGGCTTCATAGAATGAGTTTGGTAATGTTCCTTCTGTTTCTATTTTGTGGAATAGTTTGAAGAGAATTGGTGTTAGCTCTTCTTTGAAGGTCTGGTAGAATTCTGCCCTGAAGCCATCTGGTCCTGGGCTTTTTTTGGATGGGAGACTTTTGATGACCGCTTCTATTTCTTTGGGGGATATAGGACTGTTTAATTGATTTACCTGGTCCTGATTCAGCTTTGGTAAGTCAAATTGATCAAGAAAATTGTCCATTTCATTTAGATTTTCAAATTTTGTGGCATATAGACTTTTGAAGTAAGTCCTACTTTACACCCATCAGAATGGCCAAGATCAAAAACTCAAGTGACAACACATGCAGGAGGGGTTGTGGAGAAAGGGGAACCCTTCTCCACTGCTGGTGGGAATGTAAACTTGTACAACCACTCTGGAAAGCAATCTGGCGCTTTCTCAGACAACTAGGAATAGCGCTTCCTCAAGATCCAGCCATACCACTCCTAGGCATATATCCAAAAGAGGCTCAAGTACACAAAAAGGACATTTGCTCAACCATGTTTGTAGCAGCTTTATTTGTAATAGCCAGAAGCTGGAAACAGCCCAGATGTCCCTCAACTGAAGAATGGATGCAGAAACTGTGGTACATCTATACAATGGAGTATTACTCAGCAATGAAAAATAAGGAAATCATGAAATTTGCAGGTAAATGGTGGAACCTGGAAAGGATCATCCTGAGTGAGTTGTCCCAGAAGCAAAAAGACACACACGGTATATACTCACTCATATAAACATACAACATAGGATAAACCCCTAAAATCGGTACATCTAAACAAACTAAGCAAAAGAGAGGACCCTAACTAAAATGCTCAATCCCCATCCTGAAAGGCAAAGAGGATGGACATCAGAAGAAGAAGAAAACAGGAAACAACCTAGGAACCTGCCACAGAGGGCCTCTGAAAGCCTCTGCCCTGCAGACTATCAAAGCAGATGCTGAGCCTGACAGCCAACTGTCAGGCAGAATGAATGGAATTTTATGTAAGAAGTGAGAAATAGCAAGAGCTGGAGAGGACAGGACCTCCAAAAGGAGAGCAACAGAACAAGAAAATTTGAACACAGGGAACTTCCCAGAGACTCATACTCCAACCAAGGACTATTCATGGAGATAACCTAGAACCCCTGCACAGATGTAGCCCATGGCAGTTCAGTTTCCAAGTGGGTTACATAGTAATGGGAAGAGGGACTGCCTCTGACATAATCTGATTGGCCTGCTCTTTGATCTCCTCCTCCTGAGGGGGGAGCAGCCTTACCAGGCCACAGAAGATGACAATGCAGCCACTTCTGATGAGAACTGATAGACTAAGAACAGAAAGAAGGAGAGGAAGACCTCCCCTATCGGTGGACTTGGGG
Organism: Psammomys obesus; assembly: GCF_907164565.1. NCBI lineage: Eukaryota > Metazoa > Chordata > Mammalia > Rodentia > Muridae > Psammomys > Psammomys obesus. The sequence goes on from NW_026592510.1 coordinate 22,279,208, forward strand.
AGGGGCATGCATGCAGAAAGGGGAGGAAGGGTGGGATCAGGAGGGGAGGAGGGAGGAGCTTATGGGGGTACAAAATGAATAAAGTGTAATTAATAATAATAATAAAATATTAAAAAAAACAAATGAAATCTTGGTATACTCCCCACATAGGTCTACCTGATTTGATTGTTCTTCACCTCTCTTAAGTGTGAAGATGAGGGAAGAGGCAATAATTCATCTTTCACAAAGCCTTATTGAATTCTGCTACTGTACATCCAAACTCCAGACTGTGCTTGATTCAGAATCAAGGGGAAATGGCCTGATTAATCATTTGGTTATATAAGCCAATAAAGATAAACAGCTGTTCCTTGGAGCCTCAGGCTGATTGGTTCCAGGACACACAGTCCCCAGATACCAAAATTCCTTGCTTGTAACTGACAGCCAGCCTTCTGCCTTCATATCATCTTTAGATTACTAACAGTCCCTACCATGTTATTTTTGCAAATGGTTATCAGACTGTATTGTTTAGGAATCGTGGCAAGGAAAAATCCATCTCTCTATGCCCAGTGGGGACAATTTCTTTTCCTCTTAACATTTTCAGTTGGAATTTGGTTGAATCCCTGCACGTGTGTGGAATGCATGGATAGAAACTACTGGCTGCTTTGTGTGATGTCAACTTCATGGTCAATGGTCCTTTGAAGCAGGGAATCCTTAAAGATTGCAGCTTCTTGAAAGAGTGGTCATAGGCAGAATGAAAGCTTCCTGTACAATACAGGAAACCTTACTACCAAAGCATGAGATGGGGAGATGAGATGGGAGGGAGACATTAAAAAACAAAAAGCCCAACAGGGAATTCTACAATTTTGATCTGCATATATTTTGATCTACCAGAACTTCTGAGTTATGTTTTGCCCAAAAGTTAATAAACATCTGGTCTCTACTCAGTCTTGTCAGTCTTAAAAATCAAAGGCAAATAACAACATCCAAAGATCCGAGTATTCTTTAATTGATATTGCTTTTTCTCTCCTTCCCTTTCCACAGTCATTGCTGAATTTCTTATGCACACCTGTGGCACTTAAGATGCTCCCATCAATTCTTATGTGTTTTGAAGAACAGGCTTCTTTTCAATTTAAAAATGAGGATGTCAGAAAACTCTTATATTTTGTTATATTTACAGTCTTTCTGCTCCTTGAATGTCTAACGGCCCTTCCTCTGTAACCTACCTCTGCTAATTTCTGTGGGCTTCCGAGTGTTGTTTGAATTTATTTAAATGTTGAAACTTCTTTTATGGTCTTGAAATTTGTTCCTTCTTTTCTCAGTATTTTTATCTTGGTCAGTGTTAATCCATAAACTTGAATTTCATCCTAAGGAAAGGACACATCCAGGAGCATATGGAATGAAGCTCCCATACATGAAGAGTAATGAAGAGCATGAAGGGCGTCTTACCTAAATCCCTTTTTATTTTACTAAGTCATGAGAAATTCTAGAATTCAGTCTAGCCTGGAAAGTTTGAAGAGAATCCATGAATATTGAGAAGATTAATGATAAATACTTTATATGTTACAAAACAATTAGTATCTTTACCCTAGACTTTATATGCTAAATACTGCAAGCATAGCTAACATTTAGATTGAGCTTACCTAGCCTACTATAACCAAGACTGCTAAGCATATTACATATATAGTTTCCTGAACTAGAGATTATTAAAAAAGACTTCTACATAGTTTTATTTTAATATCAAAAATTCTTGTGGAATTTTGAAAATATACCTAATGCTTTTTTGGTGGTGTTCTACATTAAAAAACAACAAACATTTGTTTCATTATAATACTAAAGGTTAATGAACACTCCTTATTCCCTACACCTTCCTATTTTTGTATTTTATTTGTCTGTGTTTGAACATGCTAATGAGATTTAAGTTCTTATTTATTCAATTAAAAGTGGATTCTTTCAATTGAAAATTAGTCAATTAGCTAATATGGCAGTTTAATATTGAAATGATTTAATATCAAAAAATAAATCTAATTATTTGATTACTTTATTGAATATATTTTCTAAGTTCCATATAAACTAATAGATATTGTATTTCCCCCCTAAAGAATAACACTTTTGGATAATATGAAAATATAAATCAACTTATGCAAAAGTAAGTTCAAATTACATTTTGAACCATCTATAAAATAAAGAAAAATGTTTTCTTCAGATTTGCTTTATATCTATGAGTGTATCTAATAAAATTGGCTAATTATCATTTATTTCATTTTAAAACAGTTTAAATTTGGAGACATCTAGTGAAAAAAATCAAATAGAAAATGAGTAATTCTTGAGATGATGGTGATTCTTATTATTGTTTTACTGGGATTTGTTGTTGTTTTTGAGACAGAGTCTCTCTGTGTAGCCCTGGCTGCTGTGACTCTTGCTATGTACATCAGGTTGGCTTCAAACTCACAGATATCTGCCTGTCTCTGTTTCTCAATTCCTAGGATCAAAGGTGTATACCACTATGCCATTTTTAGGCTTTTCTTTCACTTATCTTTATATTTAATGATTACCAGCATTGTGGTGACAAAGCAATAAAGGAATCCCCACTGTGTTCAAAGGCTAATGTAGATGGAGACAAAGCTAACAAAATATTCAAACCTCAACTCAATGGAGAAGTGGGCCACATGAATTTACAAGTAACATTTCTCAATTACAAAAACATTAATTAAAATTTCACGCTGAGACATAACTTGATAAAGTTTAGAGAGAAATCATCGCAAAGACTGGGAGATGTCCTGTTTTGCGTGTGAAGAACTCAGGAAGGAACATACAGCTCAAAGGTGTCCTCCACGGGGAAGCTGTATGGCCCTGCTCATCTCACAGACCCAGCCACATAGGGGCTTCAGGAAGGCTGCTCTAATTTGATAATTCTGCAATGGGTTTCCATACATTCAAGAATATCACAATAATGACACTGATCTTGAATATTTTATAATTTGTAGGTTCTTTATATCAGACTTTGGAGCATATAACTCCTGGTGAATGGATAGTAACATCTCAGAAACATGAAATGTGAGTTCTGACTCAGAGCTGATCCTCACCCTACCTTGTCCTTTAGAAAATTTCCCAACCCTGTCCCAGGCACTTGAGGTCAAGATGCCCATCTAACTGCCACCTTTTGCTTCTGTTAAGCTGCTTGCTTGCTCTGCTTCCTCCTGTAACTTTCTGCTAGGATATAGTTTTTGCTTGAAAAGCTCCCCACGAAAAGCAGTCTGAGAAACTCTCAACTTTGGACTCTGGTTTTGTTGAGCAGGGCTTTAAAGTAGCAGAACATTCTTAACAAAAATACAATAAACATATTTATAAATGAATCTGTGAATATTCAAGAAGAAGAAACACTGGGGGCTGATGAAGAGGTCACTGAGGAAGGTGGGGGAAGAGCCTTCCTGAGTAGGGAACATGACTTGTCTGCTAGGCCTGGAGGTAGGGTGTTGGTTCTGAAGACACTGGACATATATTTTAATATCGAAAGCTGACTCTCGAGCATGTAAGGAGAGGGTGTGAAAGAGCGACTGAGGCTTTCCATGTGTAGGCACCAGCTAGGAATGGCCCAAGTGAAAGACATACTGGGCAAAGAAAACAACCGTGAGGAAATGCAAACCTGTCAGTCTAGGAAGGTTTGATAAAAAACATTGTGTCTGTGAGTTTGACTTGGATACCAAATAGAAGAAGTGAGACTTTATGATGACAAGGGTCTTCAAGTGGGCTTATTAAAGCATTTGTATACCTTTATAACCTGTGAATCAAGAATTTATGGCAAAATTGATCAGTGTTTGTCAATATCTCTTGGTGGCCAAAAGAGGCCATATTAAGTGTTTTTTTTTTTTTTTTCAGATACCCTTATTTTATTTTTTATGTGCATGAATATTTTTGTCTGTGTGCATTTATATGCATTACCTTCCTGCCTGGTGCCCATGGAGATCAGAAGAGGTCATTGAATCCCCTGGAACTGAAATTAGAGATGGTTGCTGCCTTCATGCAAGTGCTAAACCCCGGGTCTTTTGAAAGAACAGCCAGTGCTCTTAACCATAGAGCCATCTCTCCAGGCCTCAGACAGAAAATTCTTGATCCAGGTAGAAAACAGTGTCAAAACATCACTTCAGTAATCTTGCTGTACTACTGAGGATCTCTAAAGGAGCAGAACTGATAGAATGAACACACACACCACACACATACACACACACACACACACACACACACACACACACACACACACACACA
>NW_026592510.1:22283459-22297053 GCF_907164565.1 Psammomys obesus
CACACACACACACACACACACACACACACACACACACACACACACACTGTATGTTTCAGCATTCCCAATCTGGTGCTGGAGTCCAAAGGAGTCCTAGAGGGCTACCGATCTTCAGTTTTCTCAAAGAAGTAGGTTTGAATACCAGGAAACAGCATAGATCAATCTTCCAGTAAGGTGAGGGCAAGTAAGCAAAAACCAAAAAGCTTCCCTGTTCCATATCATTGTATGTAGACTGCCACCAGAAGGTATGGCCTGGATTTAGGGAGGTCTTTCTTAAATGATCCACTCAAGAAAATCCTTCACAAATGGGCAAGGTGGCACACACCTTTGAATCCCAGCACTCAGAGAGGAAGAGGCAGGTGGATCTCTGAGGCCAGCCTGTCCTGCAAAGCAAGGCCAAGACAGTCAAGGTGACACAGAAAAACTCTGTCTTGAAACCCCCCACTCCTCAAAAAGAAACACAAAAGGGAAGAAAAGAAAATCATCACAGGCCTGCCCAAAAGCTTGGGTTTTAGTTGATTCTAGGTCTAGTCAACTTGACAGCCAAGATTAGCCACCACGCTCACCGTAATGGGTTCCTAGTCCAGAATTATAAAACATACTAGGAAAAAACACCCAGACAAAGAATTAGTAGATTCAACAAACAACTGAATTTTAAAAAGACTCAAGAACTTGAGGAAATAAAGTAAAATTTAAATAACTTTAAAATGACTAAAATATAATCCACACTACTACACACTTTATGAGACAAGAACCTCGAAGGCACCAAGAAGCAAAGATACAGTTTCTAAAAGGGAAGACTGTTTAGCCAACAAGCTCCCTGTTTGCTCCAGAAAAAGACGTGAAAGTGTTACAAATATCAAGGCTGAAATAAGAAACAAGACAATAGGTATAGGTATGTGTCCTATATTTGGTAGTCAGAAGTCGATGACTTCAACTGCATTAAAATCACAAAAGCAAGGGCCGGGCGTGGGGTCACATGTCTTTGATCCCAGTACTCTGGAGGCAGAGGCAGGCAGATTTCTGAATTTGAGGTCTTCAGAGTGAATTTCTGGACAGCTAAAGCTGCACAGAGAAACACTGTTAAAGAAAACAAAACAAAGCAAAAACCAGCCCCCGACAAAACAAAAACAAAACACAACAAAAATTTAAAAAAGTAGCTATATATTCCTTTCAAATGATGTTTAAAACACAGAAGTTTGGAAAAGTTGGATGGAAAAAGAAATATGAAAGTATTAATTCAAAGTAGGTCAGTATAGTTTAATTAATTTAGACAAAATAATACCTGGACTAGGCATTTTGAGGGGTAGCTGGAACACTCCATCATGATACCTAATATGTTGCAGTAAATAAAAAAGAGTGTGGGGCTGTATATTATTGATTTTTATTAGCCATAAGATTATTGTGGTGGTATTATTTAACCCGCTCTCATAAATAACGAGACACAGACACCTGTTAGATTTATAACTGCCTTATTTACCTTGGGCTGGGCAGATATTTCACTTGCACTGTCTCAATATCCTCACCATCCATCTCCCAGCCCCCATCCAATGCCATCCTCCTAAACCATCTTCATTTAAACTATCTTCCATCCATAATCTTACAAATACTTGCTTTTATTATTTTTTTTTTGGGCCTTTGCATACCATTACTGGAGTCCTTCCTCCCGGCCCCACATGGTTTCTTCTCTAGAATAACCTATTGTGGTGTCTTCTTTCTGCCTCTCTACATGTCTGTTTCCTGTGATTCTCCTCAAAAGCCTGGGAACTTCAGCCACACCTACCCGGATCTGCCCAGCCCAGGTATAGGCTGTTTAATCAATCAGTCAAGTATGTCTTAGGCAGGTTTATACAAACAAGGATGGGTGTATCTGGCAGGCAGTAACCATATCTTCAGGGCCAGTAATTACATTAGACCAGCTTCCAACACCAATATTAGGCTTTTATGTAGCTACTTTCACAAACCATGGCCAACTGATTTTATATTTTCACAACTCATTCATTTACTGATAGATTGATGAATTGTAATTGTATATATTTGGGGGTTACAAAATGAATTCTGATTTTTAACATAGAATGAAATGATTAAAAAGCTAATTTGCATCTTGGTCACCTTAATATTTAACACTTTAATGAAAATAACACTGAAATTTGTGTTCTTTGCAATTTTAAAGTTACTAGCTTTATCTGGTTTTGTGAGCTGTTGATGTAAAAAAAAATAAAAAAGTCAGATTTATTCTTTGTATCTAACCAAAGCTTAATATCCTCTGATCATAAACTCTGTCCCTGAGCCTCTGGCAATAACTATTCTCCATGCTTTTGTAGCCTCAGTTGTTGCAGGGCCCCCATGTGAGTGAGATTACAGAGCGTTTGTGTTTGGCGGATTTTACTTTTTCTGTGTTTCCCAGCTCCATTCACATTCTTACGTCTGCCTAAGCCTTTTTCAAAAGCTGAGCATTCATCTCTTGTAAACGGTGTTAATTATTTCCCTTGCGGCTATGACAAAATACGTGATCCAAGCAACTTAACAAAATAGACTTCCGGTTCAAGAAGTCCACCGTGGCGAGACGGCAGGGTAGGAACTGCATGGTGGCAAGTGCCTGGCTCAAGAAGCAGACAGACTTTCGTTGAGCTTCATTGGAAAGCTAACTTTCTCTTTTTCACGCAGGCCAGGGCTCTAGCCACCCTCAGGGTTGGTCTTTTCATTTTGAGTAACCACACACGCATGCCCAGAGGTTTGACTTCAAGGATATCCTAAATCCCGTCAAGCTGACAATCATCGCAAGTCGTCACATTTCTATACTGCCTTTACAAAAGTCTATTCATCTTTTAATGGTCATGTAGGCTGATTCCGTAACTTGGCCCTTACGAGAAACACTGCAGTAAAGATGGGAGTGCAGGCAGTCATTGCCTAAGCATTGTTAAAAATTGCAAGAAACAAAAACCAAAAACCAAAACAAGAACACACACACACACACACACACACACACACACACAATTAACCTGAACCAAAATCTATGTTTCTCAAATGTACTTCAATACATTTAGAATAGCCATTCTGAAGCTGTGGAGTAAAACTTGGCCTTTACATTTTCGCCATCAAATATATTTTTCTCTATTTGTCCACCACCCAAATCTGAAAATTCCATGACAGAGAACTAGAGAAATAATATGCTTTGCACTGTCTTTTATCACCCAAGTGTCTGTTAGGTGCGTTCAGTCTTTCCCGTTCCCCTAACCCGTACCCTGTCTTGTTCCCCTAACCCGTACCCTGTCTTGTTCTCCTCTTGACACACTATACTGCATCCACACTTATGTTTGTTTAGCACATATATAATAGCACAGGATCTGCCTGTGAGAGAGAACTGCAGGGTTTCTTTCCTTCTGAGGTTGTGTGACCTCACTTGTTACTCCTGAAAATTTTGTGATTTTATTTTTACTTGAAGCCTGATGCTATTCCATTTTCGTATGGATCGTATTTCCTTTATCCACTCTGTTTAATTATTTTCATAAAACTGTGTTGTTTCTCAGTTTCTGTCTGAACACAGCTATCATACAAATAATTGAGACTCTATCATATTTTTTTGTTTATGAGATTTACAACACAATAACTGGACGGTTATTACTCTATTTTTAATTCTTTAAGCTAATTTGGCTTCCTCTTTGCCAAAATCCTTGAGATACTTGCACTTTGTGTCTTGCCCCACTCTGATGAATCTTACTCCTCTCTGCTGGACCTCCGACCATGGCTGAATCTCTTCTTCTTCCTCTAACTCCTTCTCCTTTGGTTGGCAGGAAGTCCAGTCCTATTCTCTCCCCTGCTCAGCAACTGGCAGTAAGCTGCTTTATTGGCGTATCAAGGGATAATTTGGGAGCAGTGTTTACAAACATTGAGACAGGAAATTCTCAGAACAAGTATTGCAACCAGATATGGGAAGGTACAGAAAAGAGCAGATGAATTACACAATAACCTCGTGCCTATACCATTCATTTGTTGGTGGAAATTTTATGTAAAATTTGTTTACATAAAACAATCTTTAAACATTCATTCATTCATTCATTCATTCATTCATTCAATATTAGTGGTAAAACATTTTGTGTCAGATCACACATTGACTAGTCAGGAAACACAGTGACTAAAAAAAAAAACAAAAAACAAAAAACCAACCCAAAAACTAACAAACATACTCCCCCCCTTTTTTTTTTCCTTTTTTTATTGTAAGAATGAAGGGAAGAAAGATAAATAGGTACCAACCAAAGCAAAGAAAAATATTTTAGGAGGTAATGTGCTTTGAAAATAACTAAATATCACAAGGAAAGAGAGACAAAATGAGTGACTAGTTTTTTTGTTGTTGTTGTTGTCCCCCCCCCCCCAAGACTGGGTTTACCTGTGTAGCCCTGGCTGACCTGGAACTCACTCTGTAGACCAGGCTGGCCTCAAACTCTGTCTGTCTTTGACCCCCAGGTGTTGGGATTAAAGGGTATGTGCCACCACTGCCCAGCTGAGTTACTAGATTTGAAGGAACAATGAGGGGAAATTTTTTTAAATAAAGCAACTTTTGAGATGAGGCCCAAAGCAAGAGAGAGAGAAAGCCAAGTAGGCATGGGGAGCAGGAACTTTCCCAGCAGAGGAGCCGTCCTGAGGTTAGAGGATTCTTAGTGTGTTTATAGAAGAGTGTGGTAGAACTACCTTGCATGGTAATGAAAATGTGAAGAAGTGATGTCAGAAGCCCCACGGGTCTGATCATACAGATCTTGACCTGCATTTTGCAGTCTTTCTGAATAAGATGGAAGGCCTGAGGGCAAATTTTAGGCACAAACTGGAGTTATCTGGAAAGAAGGAGCCTCAGGGATTGCTTCAGTCAGAAAGGCTTTAGACACATCTGTAGCAAACATTGATAATTGACCTAGGAGGTCTCAGCTAACTGTGGTCACTGGCACCTTTGGGCAGGTGTCCTGGGTTGTAGAAGGATGTAGGCTGAGCCTGAACCAGGGGTGACAGGCCAATAAACAGTGCTTCACCATGATCTCCGCTTCAGTTCCTGCCTCCAGGATCATGTCCTGACTTTCTTCGGCGAGTGATTGACTGTTGCCTGGAAGTGTGAGCTAAAATAAACCCATTTCTTCCCAAGCTGTATTTGGTTAGAATGTTTTATTACAGCAGCAGTCGAATATGTTAGAACAGACATGATGTACCTTTTGTTTTCAAATATTTATCTGACTTTGATGTAGCTAGCAATTAGAATGTACACTAGCAAGACATAAGAAGGAAGACAGTTTGCTGCATAAATACTCCTGAGGACAACTTTGGGGTCATCCTCAGGAATGTCGTTTGCCTCCTTTGAGATAGAGTATTTCATTAGCTTGAGTCTCACCAATTAGGTCAGACTGGCTCCTCGGTGAGCCCCAGAAACCCTGCTATTTATGTCTACCCAGCAGTGGGATTACAAGGGTATGCCACCTCATCTGACATTTTTTACATGTGTTCTTGGGATTAAACACAAGTCTTTGTGCCTGTTAAACAAGTGCTTTATTGACAGAGCTATCTTCCTGGCTTCAGAAATTTAATATTTTTTAATGTCAATTTTTTATTTGTGCTGCTTTGCTCCTGTAAAGTCTACATTCTCCATGTTAAAATGTGACATTTGTTAGCATGAGGTATTTCTTGGTATCTGCTGTTTGTCTTTTCCTGGGGCTGCATGAAGAAAAAAAAAAAGTCTATTCACCCTACATAGGGCATCAACAACCGAGAAAAGAAATAGCTCCACTCAAGTCTTACTTAATGAATCATTGAGTTCACTGGGGTTACTTATAGGAATATAGGTGAAGGGTTAATTATAAGAGCACAGGCCATAAAGATAGTTGTATCATGGAAAAGTCCACATAAGCATGGCGGACAACTCCTGACAGCTGAATCCCTGGAGCTGCTTCAGTGTAGCTGGGCATGTCAGAGTCTCTTTTTCCCAGAGAACTGTTACTTCTTATGCAGCATTGGGGATGGATATCTGTGAGTAGTGCAAGTTTCAGGAACTTTCTGAGTCAGACAAGTTTTTGTTTTTGTTTTTTCTTCCTGAGTCTTACAAGTCTCTCTCTCCTTCCAGGAAGGATTTTTTCAATTTAGAGGAAATAGCTACAAAGTAGCACTAGTCACACTCTCTAAACCCAATATCTTATATTTTAAATTATGTTTATAATAATTATAAACACTGGAATTCTTAAATTCTAGTGTACTTTACCTTTGTAAAAAGATTTACCTATTTTTCTTAGTCCCCTAACATAAGTAAATTTGCATTCAGGATCTTATTAATTCAATGAAGTTAATCTCCAAATCCTTTAGCATCAGGATTTACAATAATTTTTCTCATTTGAAAAAAAAAAGACATACTGATAGCATCTAATTCACTTTTAAGGATTAATATTTTAATACACATGGGAAGTACTAAGAATAATGTCTATCATATAGGCATTACTATATAAATGATTTCTTTTCATTTTTATTATTATCGTGTGTGTGTGAGCGTGCGCCTGAACTCCTGCACTGCATTTGTGTGGAAGTCAGATGACGAGTATGTGGAAATTTGTTCTCTCCCATCTTCGTAGAAAAGAAAAGATTTAATTTTAATTTGCCTGTATGGTGTTTCACCTGCCTGGGCAGCATGTGTGTATCTGGTACCCTTGGGCAGCAAGCATCTTTACCTGCTAAGCCATCTTGCTGGCCCAGCGAGTCTTTGAATGAAGTGAATAAAGTCATTCGTCTTAGATTTACACAAAAACTGGATGGGGCAGTTATACAAGAAGACAGTTGTATCAAATTTGTTTTCTAACCTGTGTCAATATTTCTTTTTCTCTGAAGTGCTTGATAACGAGAGCTGAATAAATGAAGGTTTTGGATCTGAAGGATCCTCATCTTGACCATTGCCTACAGTGGTGCTTGTGAGACTGCAAAGTGGAAGGTCAGCATTTGATTCAGAACCAGCAGAAGTGAGGGGATCCACTGATGCCTGCTGTAAGATTCTTCAGTACCGTTCAGACCAGGATTGAAGTGCCGTAGATAGGTGTCCTCCCCTTTCAGTGTTTATGTTGCATCTCCAAGGGCAGAAAGTAAGTTGTGCATCATGGAGACAAATCAAGGTTTAGATGTCTTAGACTATCCCTGGAAAAGAGGAGTTCACAAAGTAAACATCAACGTTTTCTGCTCTCTGCTCCTCCTACCCCAACATTCTTTATAGAAAGAATGAGCCGGTAGACTAGAAGGCTTTGAAACAAATGAAAGAATTTTCTAAAAGGCAAATGGGTGTTCTAATTGCCTTCCTATATTTTAGAAGTATTAAGAGATCTTTAAATAAAGTCCAAAGTACAGCAAAACATAATCCGTCTGTTTGGAAGGCAGCCACGCAATGAGATGAGTAAACATTACCACCCAGCAATGTGGATGCCAGACTTCCGGGAAGGTGAGAAAGACTGAAGAGGGAGGTATTGCTAATGTTGAAGGTTAAACCCAGCAAGAAGTCATCACCTTCCAGAGGTCAGTGCTCCTCAATGGGAGCCCAGACAATGCTCACATTTTGTTCATTATTTTTAAGAATTACATTTTTTAATGTGTTCAAGCAGAGCCAGTTTGAACTCATGTAATTTAAAATCCATTAAAGAATGTGAGTCAGTTTACGTGGATACAAACACAATTTTGTGTTGGCCTTTTCTTCAGAACATTTTTCTGCTGACAAATTATGAACACTAAAAATTCCCTACCAGTAGACACACTTGATTGTGGAAAGTGAGATTGTAGTTGCTTCCATCAGCATTTGACAAAGGACATGAACCATAATTTGGAACCTGAAATGTAAACCTTGAAAGAACTGAGCAACTTAACAGCTCTGAATCAAGTGTAAACAATGGAATGGTGTGAAAGAGTCGGTCTCCCCAAAATGTCAGGTTCCATGGAAGAGCGCCTTCTCTATTTGATCTATCACTGGAGCTCTCAAACTTGACACTCTCTGAGCATAATATACTTTGATGATAAACTAGATTAACTTTCCCAGTACAACCGAAAGGCCACCTGTTGCCAGAATGGCCACATTCCTCGTTGGCTGTCTTGTAGCTGTCATCACTTCAATACAATCTGCAGCCGACATGCTGGAATATAATGAGAATGTCAGAAGTTGGAGGTCAGCCATCCAAGTACATGAAAACTTGGCTCGCCTACAGTGTCAGTGTGGAGGCCTCCCCCATCCGCTAGTGCAGAGGATTTCTGCATCACTTGATTTGTTTGCACAGGGTTTGTTTCTGTTGGATGGGTGCGCTTCTGAGAGGCTGTCAAACAGCCCATTCAAATATTTTCAGTGTGGAAAAACAGGGCTTCCGGTTTCAAGCTCTTCAAATAATAGGGGTTGAGAAATTTATGGTAGTTCGTGGTGTGTGTGTGTGTGTGTGTGTGTGTGTGTGTGTGTGTGTGTGTGGTGGGGGAGGAGTTCTGCTTTGGAGGTTACTAGAGAAATAGCCCAAGAAATAGTTTCTAGTGTTTTGATTGGCGTGGAAGCCGGACCTGTTGGAATTGCAGAGCTACTGAAAGTGTGTTAACTATGCTCACTCTGGTCCTCTCCCACCCACTCCAGAAATCCAGTGGGGTTGGGTCAAGTGGCACAGATGGGCTAGCTCTAGGCATGGGGAATTATAAACTGGCGTATTCTGTGAATTAAGAGGTTTCACATTGATAAAATATGGAACATTTCTCACGGTTTAGTACTCAGAACTACGTGATGACCTCTTTACTTCCAACACACTGTTCCCCTCCCCCCCCCACCTACGGCTTCCAACTATCAAATAATTTTTGTTGCTATTTCATAACTCAAATTTTGCTACTGGTATGAATCATAATGAAATATATGATTTGCAAGATATCTGGTACGTGACTTCTATGAAAGAGTCATTTGATCCCCCCCCCCCCCCACGTATAGGCATTGTGACACATAGGTTGAAAACTGATGCCTTAGAGTGAAGTGTTCTAGCTGACAGAGGCCTGGAGAAGTCCTCTGAAGCCTTGCTTGTCTGATTAAGAAATCATTAGTTCCATGCAGAAAGTTTGAGAGTAGTCTTGGTTGTTGGTAAGTAGATACCTGCTTCAAACCGTTCAAGGACAGTTAAAGGCAGAATTCTGTTCTTGGCCGTAACTAGGACAGTTTCTCTGTCTTGGCACTCTTTAATCTCCTACTGTATAACTCTTTTTTTGCTGGGCAGGTCCCGTGCATTGTAGGGATTTACCAGGCTTTCTGATTTCTATCCACTAGATACTAGCAACACTCCCTCAGTTATGACATCAGTACATTTGCTGATGCCCCTAGTTGCCAATCATCTCCTCGGGAACATTGTTTTCCGTTGGGGAACTAAGGGGACACAGCGCTCCCAAAGAAGCCAATCATAGGCATACATCCATCTCTCTGACTTGACTTCTTCAGTTTTAACATCAAAATATCAACTGAGAAAGAGTGGGAGGTTTAAGCTGTAATTCAAATTCCAGTGCCTGAAGAGAATTGGTTCAGTAATTTGGTAATCAGAACAGTGATAAGCAGAGAGGAATCACTCTTACTTGCTTGAAGGACTTTGCTGTGTTAAGGCACTTACTTGAGGTATTTCTTTTGATCCTTAACAAAAGGAGGAGTTAACTTCATTATCATCCTACTCGCTTGTAGGTGAACACGGTGCAGCTGGGAGCATGGAAAACGTTCTTCTGAGAGTTTGTGGCCTTGTTTAGTGGCGGAACTATAATTTACGTCCAGGTAGCCCCACCTGGAGCCTGTGTGGTGAATTACTTATACACAGTAAGGCTGGACTACAACAGAAAGAAGCCTGCTCCTGGACATGAACTGTTGTTTGCCTCCAATAGCTGACACTCAACACAGTTCATTCTAGCGTTTCTACATAACTTAGGTCCCTGTGAGTCACATCCTATAATCATTTTTTTTTTTATGAGAACAAAGTGGCAAATAGCTAATTTAAAATCATCCCTGTCAAAAGAAGATAAGAAAATTACATGTGGGTTTGATTAAAAAAAAAAAAAACATTTTGTAGCTCTTCTTAAACACTTGTTAAATTTTCTAGAACTGTGACCTTCTAAACTTGGACCTCTGATTTACGGGTGAGCTATGTGCTCGGGGGAAGGCATAGTTCCGTTCCCCACTCAGTCTGTGCTCATCAGCACACCGGTCAGATTCTGTTGTTGACGTCCACCAACTCTAACATGTTCAACGTGTATCGACAGAGAGGAACAACTGAGTCCTGCGTTATAGGTTTCCTATTTCTCTGCCAGGAAAAGTTTAAAAAAAAAAAACAACAGCAAACTGGCCCATAGTAAAGAAGACTGAACAAAACGCTAAAAACAATAGAGTCTGCAATTAATGCGAAGTCTGGAAAATGAATGAACAAATTCTGCCTCATCTGTATTTTCTTAGTGCAGGTCCCAAGCATCTTTGCCTCCTTCCTTCTTGCGCAGCCTCTCTAGCATGACTCCCGTTCCTGCACCTGCCCCACCGCCACTCCTCACAATGACAGTAGAAGTAACACACGAAGGCTTTCTCTTTGGTGTTTCCCCTTCAAGTCTGTGTAGTGGGCCATTCCTCGTTCTCACCGGGTCTGTACTCAGTGAGTGCTGCAGCTTTCGGGGCAGCACTGAGAAAGCTGAGCAGGAAACACATGGAAACAAACTCTATTAATCTGGCAATGGCAAAGCCTTCATTAAAGGAAGGAGGACAGGAAAGGCAGGATATTGTTATTGGCAGATTTAATTGATTCTTTATCATGGAAGAATCACAAACATACCCACAAGTGGCTAGAATAGTAAATGAACTCCTATGTACTTGGCACCCAATCCTAAGACATGACACTTTGACCAATCTTGTCTCATACAATATTTATTACTTGTGGGAGTGAAACTGTTACATTTAGCAGCTCTCAACCAGTGTACTGGCCTCCTTAAGGTTCTGTGGCATTGGCCTCTTACAAGGCTACACTCATCTCAAGGTGCCATGAATTGCCCACTAGACCTGGGCAGCCCTCAGTTCCTCATAAAGAATTAGCAGAGATGCCATTCTCATCTCTTTCATGGGGGCACCTCTGTACACAGCAACTTCACAGCAACTTACTTCTTCAAAGTGTCCCACGAAAGAGAACAAAAGAGGAAGCCATAGTGTGGAAATGGTGATATCCCCTATCCTTGTTATGTTCTCATCCCCAGAAAAAGATCTCACATTCTTGCCCACACCTTAGGGAAAGTGAAGGCACGCCAGGAGGCAGAGTCATCTGGGACCTTTCTGGAAGCCAAACCTGGTAACCAGTCCTCTATTCGTCTCTTCCTTCCAACAGTCTTTTGAAGCAGATCTCACATTTCACACCGTGTCTTCTGTTAAACCCTGTCACGTGCCTCCCTGACAGACAGCCACACTGCAGCAGCTCCAACCCCGCAGTGCCATTAGCACACCTGAAATGTCAGAACCCAAAGATGTTTAAATTTTTAATTAGTTTCCAAATTTCAAGTTGCCTCATGGATATCTCAGTGCGTTAAGATTGACTGACACATTTCAAAAATCTCTTTGAAGTCATTTCTAATCAACTGCTTCTCTCTTCTCCGTTATAATATATTTGAAGTGAAGAAACTGGTTTGTTCGACCCAGTTTCCTGTAGTCTGGAGTTCACTGATTGGCTCCTTTAGCATTAACTTACCGTGCCCTTCACATTTCTCGTAGGTTGGCTTGATGTGTATATATGTAGGACGTAAGACACCATGACTTTAGGTGTCTTCCTCCTTTATTGTTAAAGGTATTTATTACCATTATCAATTGCATTTCTATGTGAATATGTACGCAGGAGTTCAGGTGGCCATGGAGCCGTGGAGTCATGAGCTGGCTAACCTGCAGCTGGGTTAACAAGCCACCTGCCATGGATGTCGAGTTCCCCGAAAGAGGAGAATGTGCTCTAAACTATTGAGCCATCTCTTCGGCCCTTCTGAATATATATATATATATATATATCAGATGTGGCCTGTCACTCAACCTAGAACTTATCAATTTGGATATGCTGGCTGGTCAATATAAGCCCTCCCAAATGCCCAACCTCAGGCTGGGATTACAGCTGTGTCTGGCATTTATATGGCTGTTAGGGATCAAAATTCATCTCATGCTTGTGCAACAGGCATGTCAGCAATTGAATCACACTCTGAGCCCAGCTCCCTTGGCTTCTTTTTCTCCTCCCCTAGGGTCTCACACTGTGGATTAGACAGATTTAGATCCTCTTTCTGTCCTGGCCTCCTAAGCACTGGATCCGGTTCATGTGCTTACTTGCCGGGCTGACAACCACTGATTTTTAAAATAGCATTGTATTTTGCAAATTGAAATAATGGTATCTCCTACCATCAGAGGCATTAGGGAACGTCTCAGGGGGAAGCTGTGACACTGCTGTCCTTGCTCAGCATGTGCACACTAGTCTGGGATATTTATGCTGTCACTTCATTGAGTTATGTGCCCTGATGCTATTGCAGGCGTTGAGAGTGTCATTTTGTTTCTTTCGCTTCTGTAACCGAAAGAAGTCATTGGCTGGCGATGCTCTCAGTCCTTGTCAGAGGAGCTTCACGTTGCATTGGGTGACAATTAACACAAAATCCCTAACTGACCCAAATGCTGAGAGTAAGCGACTGTTGAGTGCTCAGCACAAAACGTGGATATCTATATGTTCTTCTTGTCAAGGCCAAGGGGACAGTTTAAAAAAGGGGGTGTGTTCTAGACTCCTTTCGGTTGCTGTGATAAAATACTCACCGGTAGCAAATTGGCAGAAAGAATTTATTTGGCTTATACTTCCAGGTCACAGTCCATCACTGAGAGAAGTAAGGGTAGTTTGACCATGAACTTAAGTAAGCCCTGCTTGCTGCTCTGTGATGCATTGCCCTCTGGCCAAGGGACTCACCACCCCCACAAGTAAGTACAGTCGGAACTATGAGGGGTGCTGTTTGCTCGTTGGCTGCTAGGATAAGGTAGAAAGAATAGGGAGGGTGCTGTGAAATATTGTCTTCTGTATATGACATGGCAATCGCAACCATGGGCAAGACTTGTGTGCCAAACAAGACATAAAAGGAGGACAGGGGGTAGGCGGGAAGGAAGGAGTCCTCAGGAGCGGCGGTGGGGAGTGAGAGAGGGTGATTGGAGACTGAACAGGATCACAATGCATGGTATATTTATAAGAGATTATACAAAATATTTAAAGAATCTATTCAGGTTAAAAAAGAAAAAGAAAAAAAAGTGATCGCTTGTGCAGAAAGGCAGAAGCAGAATGAGGTGGAAATGTTATTTGTTCATCACTGGACCACTAATTATAGCTAGCCCCTTTATACTCAATATAGTAAACTGAGAATCTCTAAGGAACTATGTATCTGATGTTTCTGGAAAGATCAAAGAAGGATTAGTATAAATCTTGGCCAATTGGCAATCAGCCCTTGGAGAAAATTTCCATAATTAAAACTGGTATTCCCTCTCTATTTCTCTCTGTCTCTGATCTAAGTCTTTTTCTTATCTATCTATCTATCTATCTATCTATCTATCTATCTATCTATCTAT
>NW_026592510.1:22297063-22450017 GCF_907164565.1 Psammomys obesus
TATCTATCTATCTATCTATCTATCTATCTATCTATCTATCTATCTATCTATCTATCTGTAATTTTCCAACTAAATAGTATGGAAATGAATGATGTTGAATGTGAAAGTGATTGCTACTGGATTTTTTTGTTAGACTGTTTCCTAGGCTTTAGGAGAAAACGTGCAATATTAGTTTAATGAATGAATGTAAAAAAAATACTGGAAGTGAATTTATCAAATCACTGGCAACACAACTGAGTCCTGTGTTATAGGTTTCCTATCTTGTTTTTGAAATTCTTTTCTTTTGTTTTGTTTTCAAGACAGGGTTTCTCTGTGTAGCCTTGGCTGTCCTGGACTTGCTTTGTAGACCAGGTGGCCTGGAACTCACAGAGATCCATCTGCTTTTGCCTCCCTGAGTGCTGGGATTACAGATGTATGTCACCGTACCCATTTTTCTAAATGTTTTACAATGGGCAAGAATATTTTTCAAAGGCAGAAAAAGCCCTATATATAGAAATGAACTATAATATGTCAAAACTAATATCCAAATGGTGCAGCGGCTTGTGTATCCATAGTATTGTGCAATTGGGGGCCTCTGGCAGTTTTGGGGTGGACAGACTTGGCCTCTGCCCTATTTAGGAACATGCCACCCAGCTGGAGTCTGAAATTACCATGACCCTGACTCACTGAAAGAGATAAAGAGCTTCTTCAAGCCTTGCTAATGTTTTTGGAGTACTCAGGTGTAATGTTTTTGTGATTTTGGAAATGGCCTTGGATTATTTCACATAAAGATTTTTTTTTTTTTTTTTTTTGTAGCACCTTAGGCAAGGCGAGTTTTGCCGATGGGTTTTCATTTCATAAATACATAGCAGTCTGTAAAAATAGGTTGTAACAAATAATTTCAGTGAATACAAAGTGAAAAACAAATGATAAAGCATTTTGTAGTTTAATTAACATGTCTTCTTTTCTTGGTGACAGTTAAAGTAACCATGTGTTTTACAACTGTGTTATCAGGTTTAATGGAATATGTTGATAACAACAATGTGGAAACAGGTAAAAAAAAAGTGGGGGACATAAAGAAATCCTGTCTTGTTGTGCTGTGTTAGGAGACTGGAGGATCCATCTTTTCTCATAATATACTTTCCTGTTGCGGGACCTACATTTCCTTCATATTGAGCCTCATACGTTTGAACTGCACCGTGAACTTAGTAATAACTTTGTGGAAAGTAAATGAAACAAATACCCATCTACTGTTTCTCCCTGATAGTCACATATCCTTTAGTTAACAGCTGAACTAAGCGCAAGCTTTTATGTTATCTTGGGTCTACTTGGCCCCTCTGTAGCATGAAACTGCAAACCTGTTTTGTAACTGGCTTCTCATTGCATGAGGAGTAGAGGAACAATTGCAAAGCCCGTATAGTATTCTAGACTTCAGAAGTTGCTATATTTTTAAGAGCATCATTACATTTCCCCCTCTCTTAATTAAATTACTTATTGGTGGACATTGAACAGTTTTTAAGAGCCGCGGGGTGGGGTGGGGGGAACCACTAACGTATCTCATCGAACACAGGGAAGTCATCTGGGGCTTTCACCCCTACTGGCTCTTGTGCATGGTACAGGAAGGTGCTCTGTCTGTGTGCTACCAGAGGAGAAAGCCAAACACCAAGGTAGCCAAGCCCTTCACTCTACAGTGTGGACCTGCCTGCAAGATATGAGGTAATAGTAGGACAAAAGTTGTGGACATAACTAAGTGGATTTAAGGTCCACTCCATGAGATAGATAGAACCCCATGCCCGACACTGCTCAGGCGGTCAAGTACCTGTGACTAGATAGGCCACAGATCTAAGGGAAAAGCAAATACAATTGTTCTGTTAAAGGAATCACAGCAATAAAATTACTCCTAACAAATCACTCCTATAGTATTTGCTCTACTCATAGACCAGTGTCTCACCCTTCTGTTATCAGAGAAGCTTCCTCCTGCAGTGTATGTGAGACCCACAGCCTGACAATGTGCTGAGAGTGAGGGGCCTTGGAACACTCAGTCCTAAATGAAATGTCTTCACCAAACCCCTCCCCTTAGGGACGCGGGAACTCTGCAGAAGAGGCAGATAGACTGTGAGAGCCAGCGGGGATGGAAGAGAATGGAAACGATCATGTGACTGACACACATATGAATTCACAGAGACTATGGATGATGGCACCATGCACAGAGCATACACAGGTCCAAGCCAGATGAGGCCGCAGCACTGAGAAAGGACGTGGAAATGAGCCCGCACCCCTAACCCAGAGGTTATAACCAAGTCAAGAAAAAATTAGTTTTCTGCTACAGAGTCTCACTGAATATACAAACCTTCACTTAAGGGTATGCCCCGTGGTCGTTAGTAGATGACACAAAAATAAACCCAAAGTTGTTTTTGTTTGTTTCAGCATATTCATACCTTATCGGCCTTTTGTTTATGTAATAGTGTTTCTGATTTTGCATTTATGTGGCTGTGTGTGTATGTGTGTGTTTGACTTTCTAGTGCTTTTTATTTTTCTGTTTTTAATTTTTTTTTCTGTCTTATTATTATTATTTTGCCTGTTGGTTTTCTAAAGAGAGGAAGAAACAAGGTATGATGCTGAATGGGTGGGAGGAATCTGGGAAGAGATGAGGAATGGGGAACTGTGATCTGAATATATTACATAAAAATGTTATTTTCAATAAGAAGGGGTCAGCTTTCGGTTTCTGATGGATTGATGATGATGGAGCAGTGAAAGCCATGTGAGGTTCAAGGACAGACATACAGGAGGGGTAACTCCCAGGATCTTAAAGCTCTGTAAGGTGGCCATGCAATGACTGTGTAGAATAAACGAGCAATTAGAGAGGATTGTGAATGTTCCTCATGCAAAGAAATGATAAAGATTTCATTTAATGTGTGCGTCAGTTACCTGAGTTGCTCATTACACACTGTTTACATGTATTAAAATGTCATTTCTCATCTCCAAAAAAAATGTGCAATTATTGTGTCCCTTAACCATTAAAAGAGAAACATAATACATATCACCATGCCTTCTCAGTTTTGAGAAGCACATGGCCAATCTACGAGATTTGGCCATTTCTGCTACTTTTAATCATACCATATAGGATATGAAAATACTCCACAAAGACAACGATCATTTGTTTCTCAGTTCATTTTACTAGATCCTTCTCAAAGTCATTTCAAGTGACAATTATGATCCCCATTTAAAGTGAGGTTCAAAGTCACGCCTCGCTGGCAAGGCGGGTGTCTCTGCTTAGGTGAGACTCACGTGGCTCTCTAACCTTCCAGACACATGCTGAATGGCACATGTGCCGGCACTGGCTTCCCTGTCACAACCTCCTCCACTGCCAAGCTTCTCTTGGCACCAATTAGAAAATACATACGAACTTGAGATATGTTAAAATGTGAAACGTTCTCATCTCAGACGATGGGATAGAGTAATAAAGAACATTCCCTGGATGACTGGAGTGCCAGGTGCTTCCCTTTTCCTTCATCCGTCTTGCTCTTTGTATTCACTGCAGCCCTCACTTCCTGATGAAGAAACAGGACCTTAGGACTTTGAATTTCAAAGTGCACAGTCTCTTCACTCCCGTACTTCCAGTCCCACCAAGCTTTACTTTGTTACGCGTTTGGTAACACCATTTGTGCTGCCTTCCTGGTGGTCACCACCCCACGTGGGCCTATTAGATACTGCAGATGTGGTTTCTGATTTTACTTCATCTTAATTGATTTACTATTAATTACGCACGTGTGGCAGTGGCTCCCACAATA
Organism: Psammomys obesus; assembly: GCF_907164565.1. NCBI lineage: Eukaryota > Metazoa > Chordata > Mammalia > Rodentia > Muridae > Psammomys > Psammomys obesus. Next base: position 22,300,834 of record NW_026592510.1, read on the forward strand.
GTCTGTAGAATGGAGGCGGGTACCTCCTCAGGAGAATCTGCAATCTAAGCAGCTACAGAATGTGGTTGACCTTTTCTTTTCTGGCAAAACTTATCTATACAGAGAACCTATTTTGAGGCCATGACCTCTCTGACATAATGGGGTCATTTTCATGGCCTTCCAGAAGCCGCTGAGCCCTCCTCTGCTTTAATGAAAAGTGTCAAACAGAACAGTTACCATGACATAAGTGTGCCCTCAATGCTCTTCTGAGTCCTTATTTTGTGTTGGTGGACTCTACATTTCTTAAATGTTATGCATTTTCTGTCAATTTTATGTTTTATCTTATGAAACTTTCTCAGTCAATTTATATGAAAAAGAGGCTTGACATAACTCTTCCTGTTTACAGAGAGGAAGATTGAGAGCCAGAGAGCTTGTGTGAGCCTGAGGCTCCGACCTTCAACTGTGAAGAGCTGTCTGGGATTTGTATCTACTCTTCTAGCTTCTGGTGTTTTGTGATTTCTTTTTCACTTCAAGGAACCATTTCTCCAGGCTTGGATTCAAGTGTTTCTAATTTTCAAACAAAATCAGCTGTGAGAAGTTCTGACCTGGATGGAGGTGGTTCCAAGAATTGTCATCATGTAAACAATTGCCCTTCTCAGGGATGAGGTTCTAAGTCAATGGGTCTCAACCTTCCTTACCTTGCAACCCTTTGATATAGTTCCTCGTGTTTTGGTGACCCCCAGCCATAGAGTTATTTTCATTGCTATTTCAGTGTAATTTTGCTACTGTTACGAATTGTGCTATAAATATCTGATATGCAACCCTTCAAATTATTTTTGTTCCTACTGCATAATTGCACGTGTTATTCTCACAAATCATAATGCAGATATCAGATACATGGGATATCTGAAGCGCAACCTCTGTGAAAAGGTCATTCGACACCCCCAAATGGTTGTGACCCAGAGGTTGAGAACACTGGGCTAAGCAAAGGCTGGTGGCCTCACCCATGTGCTTCCACTGAGTAATGAGGTAAATGTCTTCAGAGAGGGGCAGTTGCAGCAGAGCCAATCTCAACGCTGCCCCAGGTGGCCATGTAGACTGTTGTACTTAGAAAACCAGTGTGTCCTATCCTCATTCGTCCCAGGGTGTTCTGGTTGGTTTTAAATGAAATTCTTTTTTGTAACTAAACGGGAAATGTAAAATAGACAGCCACTTTGTCAAATATTGTTTTCTAGTTAAATGGACACAACTCCAACCTCCCCTGAGGGAGTGTGGAATGAGAACCTGACTCCTACCTTCTCTCCTGCATACCTCCTTGCTTCCCTGCCCTGTAATGTCCATCTCCCTGGAGGAGCCACATTCTACAAATGGAGGGAAAATGCCAAATCGTCCCTTCCAGAAAACTACAAGTTTAATTACCATGAAGTGTTGTGTGCCCTCTGTTTTGGGGTTCTGCCTGTCCTAGAGCAGAACACACTGAGTTTCAGAACCACTGTTATTTAAGATGTCAATTTGAAATCAGCCATTCTTTTTAAAATATGGATCGTTTCTCTTAGATTTCGGAAGTCTTTCACTTCCTCTGTGTTGCTGGTTCAGGAGAAGTTTTCTCTTTTGTATTTTCTTTGTTATTTCATGTACCTAGAAGGGAGGGAGACAACGGTCTCTTTTAAAGTATTATGATATTGGTTACTGGTCTTATTAATTTACAAAGACTTATATTAGTATAAATTCCTTTTAAAAATATACAGTTTGGGGACTCAACTAACACTGTGCATACACCATCAAAATTTAATAACACACAGCATGAGTGGATTTAAATGCAGTTTGGATAAAAATACTCCTTCCAACTAGAGTATTTCCAAGCACCTCCAGCTCCCATGATAAAATGTTGGTTGACAGAAGGAATAATAAAAAAATTCATAGATGCCATTTTGTATTGTATTGTGTACGTACACACACGTGCGTGCACACTTGTGCTCGAGTGCCCTGGAACCCATGCAAATCTATTTGTTTTAAAGAAGCAACCTTGAATTTTTATCATTGCTCAGCTGAACATTAGCTCAGAAATAAAGATCTAGAAGCTGACCCATGGTTGTTTAATTCAATATATTATTATTAAATTAATTGGCCAGAAAGAAAAAAAAATTCCTAAGACTGTGAAGGAGACACAGAATAAATGACTTTCCCCGGCATCTGGCTTTCCTCTGTGGTCCTTCAGGAAGGTACTCCCTGCATTATTCAATGTTTTTGGCTTATTTATAATGCTCAGAGGGAATGCTGCACAAAGCCACAAATATTTCAAATGTCACTGTTATCATTGAATTACTCCTTCAGACTGCAAATGAAACCAGGAATGTTTTTACCATTTAAAACTTCCAGGAGAAAGAGTGAACAAAACACCATGTCTTCAAGGTGAAACATGTGGAAAACATACATCCACCTAGCTTCTCTTGCTAATGAAAGAGAAACATAAAAAACCACCCAGATTTCCCCCCCCCCATTTTCTTTTAATAAATGCTTAGTTGGTTGTCAAGTCTAAGACGGAAATTATGGAAGCGTACTCATTTTTTAAGATCAGATTCACGGATGTTTAATTGAACTTATTATTAAGAATTAATTGGCCAGAAAAGTCCGAGGAATATGAAAGAGGAGACACAGCCAGAATAAATGGCGTTCCCCAGGGTCTGGCTCTACTTCGTGGCCCTTAAAGACTGTCTTCTCTGCATTATTTAGTGTTTTTTTTTTTTTTTCTATTCTTGATTGACAAGAATGTATCTTCTGTGCTTTAATGAATACATTAGTTTATATGGTATTGGACTTTAGAAGTTATACTTTATTAAGGATAATTTTTAATTGTTCTAAGTTGTTTATTAATCTGGCATGCCTTAATGAGTTCAGCTTTTCACGAGCAAACCTTGTCCAATTTCTTTCTGACCGATTTCTAAGACTTAGGTCTCTTTAAGGTAGTGGCTCTCAACCTGTGTGTCATGACCTTTTTGGGTTCAAATGACCCTTTCACAGGGGCCCCTAAGGCCATCAGAAACACCATGTTTACATTATGATTCGTAGCAGTAGCAACATTACAGTCATGAAATAGTTGCTCACCGCAACATGAGAAACTATGTTAAAGAGTCGCAGGCTGAGAAGAGGCTGAGAAGCACAGCTTTAGGGGATCTTTCTCACAATGGACTCTGATTTCCATCTTTAAACTAGAAAATGAATTTTTTTCTTTGCTATCATTCCAGATTCCTTGTGCGAGGTTTTTGAACACAGGACCAGACATGCTACCCTGCCAGCCTCCAACCTATTAAATTATTCTGTATGTGTGTGTGATTGGAGATGGTCACAGGAATTCATTTTCTTCCCCTTTGCATTCTGAAGATGAAGAAAACATTAAGTATAATTTAAGCTTTTAGGTTACATATGTGAAAATATTATTTTGGCAAAAATATTAGTATATGGTATTTACCTGTGGAGATGCTATTATGAGTTTTTTGTTATGGTTTTTGTTTTGTTTTGTTTTGTTTTGTTTTGAGATAGGCTCTCACTATGCAGCTCTGGCTGTCCTGGAACTCACTATGTAGACCAAGCGGGGCTGAAACTCACCAAGATCCACCTGCCCTGAGTCTAGAGTGCTGGGATTAAAGGTGTGGATTATTCTAACTTTTTGATGCTATTGCACTTGAGTTCAGTTAAGAAAAACTTGTACGTACTGTGGTGATGGAACATTCCTGCATCTGAATTATGCCTGCTAACAATTGTATCTAGCTTCCTCTCTCTCTTTCCATTCTTGAAGACCTTCATCCTGCAGGAACCACATGCTGCCTCCTCTCTAACACAGGTACACATCATTGAGTGCCCTGGCTTGCTGTGAAGTTTAACATCTAAGCAAATGTGAGTGACCAATCATTGATATGTACCCGACAGATGAAAATGTGCCAGGACCTCCTCAGAGAGTTACAATTGGAAATCACCATTTATAGTGCTGAGAAAAAATTATAATAGAAAATTCTGGAAAAGTCTCTATACTCCTTACTTGAATGAAAAGAATGATGTAATCGATCCAAGAAAGAAAATCAGCTTCAATGTTTATGTTGTTACTATTAGGAATATAATTTTGTTGGAAGAGAAAATTTCTAATTACGAAGCTAGAAAAAAAATCTCTCCATTATTCTGAGTAATGTATCTTCAGAGGAGCTGGCTACTTTGGGTGGAAAAGTAGGATTGGCATTGTACCTACCATGTGGGAAATGCTCAACAATATTAAAACTTAAAGCTTTGCTGACTTCTAAAGCCAGGGAAATCTTTTCCAATGTTTCCTTTGTTGTTTCCACTATGAAAAGAAAGTGGTTTTTCTAAGTCTAGGTACAAATTTAATTGTAGTGCAGAGTATCAGACAGAAGACTGGAGAGAGGTAGACAAGGAGGGACAGAGAGAGAGAGAGAGAGAAAATCCTGAATTCACATTTGGTTACTGTCCTGAGGATTAGGCCCAGCCACACAAAGGCCCAGAGGAAGCATCATTTAACATTCATCTTGCAACTAACGTACTGTGACTCCATCATTGTGCCAGCTCATTTGTCTGCAGTTTAAAATGTGTTACAAAGTCAAAACTTAGAACTAAGATTCCTTCACTTCCTGATACTAGAGTGTGCCTAGTGCATCTGCTTGTTTTGGATCATTTCTAAGCATTTCTCAAAGGTTAGCTCCACTTTGCGAGTTTGTGTTTTGAAGCCACGAAAAACTGTTTCTATGAAACTTCTCCAGATTAGGATTCCTTTAGAAGATCGCGGATTGATAACTATTACCATTCTAAAGGCTTAATATTACTCACCTGACCACCTTATTTTACTTATAAAATAGCCTTTTGAACCCTCCCTTCTAGGCACTCTCCTTATAACTTTAGCCCTGTTACCAGTTCCCAAGTTTGCGTTGTGCTCTCATCCTTCCTAATTTTTTTAACACCTGTTACAGAACTGTTTTTGAAGAAAGCATAAGACGTGGGATTTTTTTTATTCTTTTAGAGCCTTTGGTGGTTTGATTTCTTATAACAATTTTTGGACTGCCTGGCAAATACTCAAGCTCTTTGATCAAGTCCTTCCTCTGCCTCGTGACTTCATTTGCTTCTTCATCTCTTCATTGGTACTGTGTGTTCATATTGGTGACTTGTAAGATTGTTCCAAAGGCCTTTCTCGTGCACCATCTCCATCTTGAAAGTCTTTGGAAAACCTCTCCTTCAATATCTACTCTCCTCAGGAACCTGTGTGTGTACTCTCGAGACACAGGGAACTGTTCTCCAATAGCACACGGAGACAGTGAATAAAACTTTGAGATAGAAAGCTCACTGAAACTCATCTTGTTCTTAGAGAGGCCATTTTCTTTTCTTTTTTTTTTATTTAACTTTGTATAGATTCTTTGTGTATTTCACATCATGTAACATAATTCTGCTCATTTTCCCATCCCTTCATACCCACCTTCTGCCCTTGCAACCTTCGCCCAGAAAAAAAAAAAAAGGAAAAAAAATCTCATTGTGGAAGCTGTAGTGTATGACACAGTATATCTATCTGTCTGCCTTTGAGAAAAAATTGTAAATGTTCATTGCATTGAGTCTTTGGTCTGGTTCGAGGCCTCTGGCTTCTGCTCCACTGTCAAAACTAGCTCCTCACCATGACTCCTCTCAGATATCCTGTTGTGGCCCTGTGTCATGGAGATCCTGCAGCTTTAGATCTGCAGGACAAGCCCTTCACGAACTCCAGAGTTCGTAGAAGGGGTAGACATTAAGGTGGACCAACTCAAAGCCCTGGGTCTGGGCCTGGGTGGTATCTGAGCTGGTCAGCTCACCAGCTCTCTTGCACCCACATCACTAGGGTAAGCTCTTCTAGCACTGCCCTGGCTGGGTCACCCAATACCACAGCTGGCAAGGGCCAGAGCCATCGCTCCTGCTCTCATGCCCTGGGGACAGCTAATCCATCTCCCTGCCAGTAGAGCCAGCTCTGTTAGGCTGCCCAGGCAAGGTGCAGAACCCACTCTCCCAAGTGCTGCAGCTAGTGAGGGGCTGGGACAACCCTCTCATTCTCAGGTACGGAGGGGTGAGGTGGAAGGGGGCACTTCTCCCTTGTCCATACCACCACAGGGCAGATAAATGGTAGGGCCAGCTCTCTCATGCTCACACACTTGGGGCCACCTCACCTGTAACCCCCTGCAGCCAGAGCCAGATCTACTGTGTTGCCCAGGTGAGGTCAGGACCTCACCATTGTCTTAGGTGGCATCGCTGGCTATTCATATCAGACTGTTCCTCACTACCCTCAAGTCTCCAGTTTATTGTGCACACATCCTTCTCTTCTTTTCCTCTTCCCCCTCTCCACCACTTACTTGCTCATCTTAATGGCACCAGGGGCCTCTGGGTGACTGGGGTCATCTTAAGAGCGCCATGCCCTGTCCGTGTCATGTGGTACTTGGCAGGGGTGATCTCCAGGTGCTCCACCCACAAGAGGCACTGGGCTGGGGTCATCTTAGGCTTGGCCAGCCCAAGAAGTTCTATTTTCAATGAAAGAAATAAGTGGGAGTGAAGTAAAGAAGTAGTTGGAAATGTCCGTGTATGGTAGAACATCTTTCAGGCATATGCCCAGGAGAGGAATATCTGTGGATACAGGCCATCCTAACGAGACTTGATAGGCTGAGGTCAGATGGTAGGGGAGAAGGGCTTCCCCTTTCTGAAGAATAGGGGAGAAGAACAGTGGGGTAGAGGGAGGAAAGGTGGCACCCGGAGGAGACAAGGGAGGGGGCTACAATTGGGATGTAAAGTGAATAAATTTAAAAATAAATTTAAATAAAAAAGAGAAGTGGTTGGGATGCCTGAATGTAGTGGCAGGCTAATGTTCTCAGGGATCTGTCTCTCCTGATATTTCTTAGATCTGAGGTGTCCATGTTGAGTCCAGTCATAGAAAACCCTACATTTGAACATGGTAGGAAAGTAGTTCTCGGGAGCTCTGCATTGCTCCAATACCTTTAGGTCCCAATCTTTCTTTCTTTCCTTTTTTCTTTCTTTCTTTCTTTCTTTCTTTCTTTCTTTCTTTCTTTCTTTCTTTCTTCCTTCCTTCCTTCCTTCCTTCCTTCCTTCCTTCCTTCCTTCCTATATTCTTGAGATGGGGACTTTAGCCCTGGCTGTCCTGGGACTCTCCATGTAGACTAGGCTGACCTCACAGTGCTGGTATTAAAAGCACGTGCCACCACATTTGGCAGATTAGCTATTAATCTCAGAGTGGAATTCTCATTCAGAGCAGGTATATATCGCAGCACAGGACTTGGTTATCTGGGTGTAGGGTAGTGTCATTGTGGGATTTGTTACTTTAGTGGAGAATGGATTCTCTCATTGGCCAGCCCAAACATTAACTTATTTATTTCTGTGGTCAAGGAGACAGGGCTGTACATGACAAGATTAACATACTTGTGAAGAACAAGAATCTGCTTAAGAGGAGAATTTTTGTTTCTTGTATTCTTAATTATATATTTGAGATAAAATACTAATTTTTCCTCTTCTAGTGTTAACTGTTCACATGTACTTTACCTTTTAATTCTAAGCTTCTGAAGGGCAAATTTTAGGGAACACTCAATAAAGCTTAAGCAAATTAAATAAATACCAGAGGAGTAAAGAAACTACCAGGCAGGTGACAAAGTACAGAACCCAAGGTCACAATTTTGTTTAGCTAATGTCTCAGATCTTTCCAAATCCTCATTATTGATTAAGAAATGTTGGAATTCATGGGCTATAGTGGACAGACTTAATGTTTCTGATATGATCAAGTAATTTAAAACATCAGACCCAAACATTAGAGCCAAGGTTTGCCTAGCAAAAATAAACATAAATTAATATTTCTTTTAAATAAAATTCCTTTTATTTGTAGGAGAAAATATCAGCATAGTTTATTTCTATTTCTAAAACAGCACTCAAAGCTTCAGTTTAAAAATGTATGGTAATTTGGCAGTCAAGTTTTGTTTTATAGTCTTAGAAAGCCTGGTCCTTGCCAAGTAGAGTTAAAAAATCTTCAAAATGGAAAACTGAGTAGTTCCTTCTTTTTTCCCTTTTCTTAGTAACTTTGGAAAATATATGTTAAAAAAAACCCGCTTTGCATCCTTTGCTCTAAATATTCTACATCTTTATTTAAACCAGTTACTACACTGTCAGAATGAGGCACTGGCAGCGGATGTCACATGGCTAAAACATGGAGGGTACCATATTGTGAACATTTAAATTGTGATGTTTCCTTTAATAAGCTTTTCAATAAGGCGGTTTCTAAGCTTTTCTTCCTCGGCTCTAGAGGCCATTAATGAGAGGATAAGGCATGGATTTACACTGCAGGCTTAACCTGGAAAGAAACCCTTCTCTGGGTACCACTTGGCACTAGGTACCTTTAGGTAAGTAAGCTACGTGTAACACTTTGGACCTCACTGTGCTTACCTGGAAAATGGAACTTGTGATGTCACAGAATTGAAGAGATTAAAGGAGACAACGTCATAACATGTTTGCAGTACACGGCAGCCATTAAGACTCAACCTACTAAAAGGCTATGAGAAGTATGGCTGTCATTATAGTACTCACGGTGCCAATCACTTGGCTAAGACAGCCAAGAAAGACATCAAAGGGAGGACATGGGTTGCATTTCATTTAATGTCTGTGTTTAAAATGGAAAAAGTTTGTCATGTGGATTGGCATTTAAGAGATGGAGCATGCGTCGTTCACCCAGTGATGAAAATGCTTGCTTTCAACTCAGGGACAGATGTTTCTGCTGCTTTATTCTCTCCTCTGACCATTTCTCTCTAACTGAGACCACTAGTATTTTATGAGAAAAGATGCTACCTTGCCTTGGGAATCACTAGATCTGATCCACTCTGATGTCTGCCCTCCAACCAGCTGGAAATAGCTCGGTCCACTGGAGATTAAATGCAATCTCCTTGGTGTATAAATCTGCTGCACCCCAACTATGAAGAACAAAGGTGAAGCAGGACATAGCGTGGGGCAGGGAGGCTCTAGATAGACATCTCCAAGTGCTAACGAGGCTACGGATCATGGAATTCCCCAAGATCAGAGCCACAGCAGCATCGGGCTAGTGGTGACTTGCTCAGTGTTAATCATTGCTGGGACTCAGGCTATCACACTGTCTCTAGAAAGCACAATTCTGTTTAATGCAGCATGCATTTGTTTCCCTGTCCGTCCCCATCCACCATCACCCACTGCCTACAGTATCTTTAGAAGTGTGTGTGTGTGTGTGTGTGTGTGTGTGTGTGTGTGGTGTTTCTGAAGTAACTTCAAACTTATAGAAATGTCACAAGGCTGGTTAAGAGATCTGCGTAGCCTTTCTGTTTGGCCCTGTTTGCCAGTCTTATTTTGAGTGAACGTGTGTTAACAGGTTTTGGTTCACCATTAATGGATACGGGTGAATGCTGTGACTGGCTCCAAGGTTCACGTACAGATAGGAATATGCAGAGTGAATTTCCTTCTTCTCAAGTGGGCTGTGGAGACGGCAACTGAACTTGCCTTTAGCAGAATTTATTTGCTGCCTCTGGACAAGAATTATTTTGCCTTGCTTGGCTGCTTCACTGGCTTTTAACGTCTAGCCACACAGCCTTTATCATTTCCCCTTTCTCTAATTAAATTTTTCTGAAGCTTTTGGGAGTAATTTGTATGCACCATGCCCCTGTACTCATTAATACCTTTAATTTGCTGTGAACTGTTTAAGAAAACACATTTTCTTACATAAGTACAGCAAGTTATTAAATTCAAGAAACTTAACATCCATACAAGGCTTTTCTCCAACCTCCAGCTCATGCCGCAGGGGTTATCCTGAAGACAGTCTGGGTGGTACTTTTCAGCTTCTGCTGCTAAATTCAGACTAAGGTCTCATGGTTTACACAATTATCCCATCTTTATATTGGTGGAAAAATTTAAAGTTTGTATATGTTCAAAATTTAGAGTCAGAGGCAATGGCGTTTCTCTCTCTCTCTCTGCATGGCTTCATTTATTAAAATTTTCTCAGCTATTATGTCAAAAGCCAACGTTTTAAAGATGCATTTCAACTCCAAAGTAAGACTGGGGGGGAGGAATGGCAAGCATCAATCAGTACGTCAAAGCAAGCCCCGCCAGGCCTACAGTGTACAAATAGCTGCTGATGAGTTTGCCATGCTTACTGAACTGAGTAAGTATAAAAGCTTTTGGTGTGCATTTCTATTTTCAGGCCCAATACAGTGCGTTAACCTCAGAATATCAAATTGAATCAGGGGTTCTGAGAGGAGCCGCCTGCAAAGCAGTTCGAATGACACTCTCCATTACACTGTCTAGATTCAGATCGCAGTCACCGTAACAGGCTTTCCCAACCTGTCACCCAAAGTCACATATGCACAGCCACCCAAATCAGCCATTGGCCTTTCCACGGGGCCCTGGGTTTTGTAAGTCGTAGAATCTTCAGGGTGGGCAGCTGAGCACAGTGAAGAGGTACCTCTCCTCACGATGGGGCTGGAGTCCCACCAGGGCTGTCAGCCCTACGGTGTGCCAGCACAGACCGCTGGGTGCTGCTGCCTACTGCACCAGCTGCCCATTAGACCGCAGTGAAATAGGATTGCTGGGAGCCTGGAGCATGAAGCATGATATTAGATAAAGTGATGAAATTTCACTCGATTAGAGAGCCAGGCTGGGGACAGTTACCTCAGGAAATTCCCTTTTTTCCCCCCCTCAAATATTCTCACAACTCTGATGAATTTATTGTTTTCTTGTTTATTTTTCATTATCGTCTGGGGCTTTATGAGCAATAAATTGTGCCCTCAGCAGGCACTGATGTTACTGGAGTGATCAGAATCATAGGTTATGTTGATTCAAAGAAAGAAAGAGGAAAGGAAGGCCGAGGCTGGCCGACACCGCTGCAGGTCAAAAGCCCTGGAACCATGAGATTGATTTGTTTAGACAGTTGTTTGATTTCTTTTTCTTTCCCTTTTCTCTAGCTTTCTCTGTGCCCTCCCCAAGACGAAAGGGGTAGGGAAAAGAACACAGAAGGGTAATCTTTGTATTTTAGGCCAATTGAAGGACAGGGGCAGAGGCATATGGCTTAGCAGAAATTGTTATTTGTTCTTATTTGATTTATAAGGACAGGAGAAAAATGCTTCTGTCAAAGGGTTTCTTTTGTCAGAGGGCTTGCAGGCTGAGAACAAATGGCTGCCCACCTGCATCCTTTCTAAAGCCTGGCTTGGAAAACCTTCCGGCAAGCCAGGGGAAGGCTGTCTGTCTGGATGCTTCTTAGAATTGGTCTCAAAAGCTTTGTGTGTGTGTGTATTGTCACCTTACTTGTTTAATTTAATATATAGAACAAATTGAGAGGCGAAAGAAAAGGTATGCAGCTCAGATGATGCTTGGTTTGCATATAGAGCTGTAGGATCCTATAATCTCTTGGTTGCTCCTGCTAGTGAGGCAGAGGTTTTAGGCCAACGAGACACGCACTGGGTCAACCCAGCCACCCTGAATGGCTAGCTGATTCACAGCCCAGGTTTACTTGGCCCTACTGTGTGTCAAAAGCTTTATTGTTTCAGTCAGGCATGCTGGCCAGAGAACTGGGAACACTCCAGATATGGAAGGGCTCCACCCATAGGGGCGTTGGTAGGCTGTGGTCCTCAGGGGGTGTACTTTTGTGACTTTCTCATGGCAAATGTAAGCTTTGGTGTTTCAGTTCCGTTCTATGCATGTAGGCTGCTTGGATTTCTAGACTCCCCTTTCTTTCTTCATAATAGAGGGCTGTTAGCACATTAGGCTTCTTCTAACTTACCAAACTGTAGTGAAGACGAACATTTCTATTTACAGAAATGTTGAGTTCTCAAAAGAAAATATGTCAACTGCATTTTGAATGGTATCATGGAAATGTGCTCTGTAACCATCTTATAGCTTGATACTGGGTGACAAGGTGTTGTGTGACCGAACAAGTTTCACTTATGTGGAATAAACCATAGAGAAATTGAGGCCTTATTTTACAAATTTTCTTACTTGCTTATTTTGTATGTGTTGTGGTATGTGTGTGTGTGTGTGTGTGTGTGTGTGTGTGTGCGCGTGTGTGTGCGCGCGCGCCCACATAGGTACACAATGCTGTAAAGGAAGGTCGGAGACAACCTTCAGGAGTTAGGTCCCTCCTGGCATCTTGTGTTAGATTTTAGATAATTATATCCTGTGTGGTGTCGGCTTTCTCACTTATTGGGAGCAGGGGCAGTGGGAAGCTTAGGGACACTGAAGCCAGTGTCTTACCACTTGCCACTAAGAAAGATGGAGCAAGTATATCTATCTTTAGTAAGGATATATGTGTGACCAGCGCCACCTCCCCTGGCTACATATTCCTTTTCATACTCCTTTGCTTTGTGTTCTTGGTTCTTTGTACCAATGAATTCTGACCTAATGTAATCCTTCACTGTGTTAAAAAACTGTGTTCTGCTTATGCTCACCTTGCTTGTGATGAAAAGTTATGTGTTTTATCTCGAGCAATAATAGAAGATTACTTTGACACCAAGAAGCTTATCGAGAAGTGTTGAGACATTGTGTTCAGCGGTGCAGCCACTGGTCAGATAGTCATGCTCCTGTAAATAGCCTCTCACCCACACTTCAGTAAGTGACCCAGCAAAACTCATTGTGTCAAAAGGAAAAAAAAAACCCATAAAAATAGAAGGAGGCCTAGTTGGCAAGAGGAAGGAAATCACTTGGGGTGGGAGAGAGAACGAGAGGTGATAGAGACGAATATGATCAAATTGCATTATGTATGTGCATGGAAATGTCATAATGAAACCCATCGTTACATATGATTAACACAGGCTAATAAAACATTCGAAAAGAAACAATTCTCTTTTTTTCTTATGACAAATTCAATAAATAGCCCATTAGAAAAAGCTTTGGTTTCCCATGGGAACTGTGAGGCCCCCTGGCTCACACCAAAGGTTGTAGTGCAGTGGAAGGGGCTTAGACACTTGCTCTAGGGAGTGGGTGTTTTCTGTTTTTCAGCCTCTCCCTAGGGGCTCTGATTAGCCCAGAGATCATTTTGGTGCAATAATGGAACAGAAATTTTCCTACAAGCAACCACCACAGAGCCTCTGTTGGAAATGTGACACCTTGGGAGGATCGTGTAGTCCTGTCTGCCAGGAAACAATGTTCCCTGAGAGAGGAGCAATGATCCCCTCAGGAGCATGGCCTCCACTGCAGATGGAACACGGCCGGCCGGGCGCAGTGATGGGGAGCTTTACCTTAGCATTTGCTCCTCATTCTTTAATTTTTTTTTTGTTTTATTTGCACATTAACATAAGAAGCGGGGAGGATAAAATACTGGATGCTTTTCCTCTAATATGAGGGGTTTATTGCTTCAGTCCTGAACACTGACGTATGTCACCTCAGTCAGCATGAAGGAAGAGATACAATTTCTCTCCCCAACACCTTTAGTGACATGATGTACAGATGATGGACTATGTGATGGCTTAGCCAAGCTTCATATTTTTTCCTTTTTATTTTTTTCTGAGACAATCACAGCACTTAAAGCCTCAGTAAGTATGTATTAATATTACTTTTTAGATCATTCTTAAAGTGAAGCCAGGATAACTAATATTTTTATATTTAATCAGTGTGTGTGTGTAGGTTAGAGGACAACTTGTAGGAGTCAGTTTGTTCCTTCCACCCTGTGGTTCCAGTGCTGGACCTCAGGTGGTCAGTTCTGGTACTGGACCTCAAGTGGTCAGGGTTCATGGCAGGGTTATAGGCCTAAGAGAAACCAGAGTATTCTAACCTGTTTTTAAAACTAGATGACTGGATTCATTTTCTACATTACTGAGCTAAGACAAGCCTGGAACCCTGAGTGATGGTACTCGACTAACAAGAAAATTCTAGAAACATTTTAATTGTTATATTTCATTGTTTAGTTATCATAGCTCCTGTATGACCTCTCTTATCTGAACACTGGGAAGGGGAGAAATTGCATGTCCTTCAGTTTTCAGGTTATCTATCAGGCTTGTCACTTTGACTGATTATTTTCTTTCCTGGACCCTACACAGCGTACGTTTTCTGCGAGAGTCAGCTAAATCCATCCCCCTTTGGTTCAGCTTGCTGCTGCTGGTGTGCTGAGGCAGAGCTTGCTTGCAGCCAGAACTGGGTTTCAGAACAGTCTCTGAGTGCTTCCTTGATGGTCAGCAATTCCTTTGAGGAACCTGGACGGGCAGGGTCTTTCGGGACAGGGATGGGCTGTAGTCTGTTGTTTCCTCTTCTTGCTCGGCTTTTCAGGTTAAGATTTAAAAGAGTTGGATGAGTGGGTAGAAGAACAGACAAGGGAAGTCTCATGGATCTGGAATTTCTTTTGTTTTTGTTTTCTGTTTTTTGTTTGTTTGTTTGTTTATTGAGACAGGGTTTCTCTGTGTAGCGCTGGCTGTCCTGGAACTTACTCTATAGGTCGGCCACAAACTAGCAGAAATCTGCCTGCCTCTGCCTTCTGAGTGCTGGATTAAAGGGATACACCATCACGCCTGCACAGATTTTGAGTTTTTAAAAAATAGCCATGTAAAGGATAGGAGCTCTACAAGGACCAAATATATCTGGGCACAGGGTCTTTTCTGAGACTGACACTCAACCAAGGACCATCTATGGATATAACCTAGAACTTCTGCTCGGATGTGGCCTGTGGTAGCTCAGTAACCAAGTAGTTTTCCAAAGTAAGGGGAACACGGACTATTTCTAACAGGATCTCAAGGGCAGGCTGTTTGACCCCCCCCCCCCCCAGGGGAGGAGCAGTCTGTTAGGCCACAGAGGAGGACTTTGCAGCCATCCCTGAAGATACCTGATAAAACAGGGTCAGATGAAAGGGGAGGAGGTCCTCCCCTATCAGGGGACTTGGAAAGGGGCAGGGAGGAGACCAGGGAGGGAGTGTGGGGTTGGGGAGGGAATGAGGGAGAGGGATACAGCTGGGACACAGAGTTAACAAAATGTAACTAAAAAGAAAAATAAAATAAAATAAAAAAAAATAGCCATGTGGAGTGTTAGGAATTGAGTTTCCAAGCCTTCCAGCCCTCCAGGGGTCTAGAAACTCAGTGTCTGCCTTAAGAACACCCAGGCACACCTCCTTTTGACCCGTTCTTCAACAAATGCGACTTTCCATAAGAAGCCCAGGCTGCCAACCAACTCTCATCTTTCTGTACTCTTATCCTCAACCATCTCTGTATTCTCTTTTTCTTTTTCATCTACAACACAGCCCAGGTGTTGACCCTCCCATGTGGCCTTGGGAATCTGTGCTTAGTCACCTGCGCTTCCTCAAGTGGTGGGCAATAAGCACACAGCTGCCCAGCACGGTACTATGCTCCGGCCTTATTCTTGATTACAGTGAAGGAATCCAGGGTCAGAAAATCTTGTCCTGGTTGTCTGAAAATGTGAGTACAGTGTGGAGGTCAGGAAAGTTTAGCCTTTTCCAGGTGGACTTGTGGACAGCTCTCCAGGGAGCATCAGGAAGTATCTATGAGCAAGCAGGATAGGGAAAGCATACTTTTCAAGGCTACTCTAATTACAAGGTCTTTAGTAGACCTAGTTCAAAAACCAATAAATGGCAGTGAAATTTTACTATTGCATTGGTGTGTGTGTATGTTTATGTGTGTGAGCGCATGCATGCATGCCAGTACACAAAAATGCAGAGATGAAGCCGGGCATAGTGGTGTATGCCTTTAATCCCAGCACTAAGGGAGGCAGAGGCAGGCAGATAGCTGTGAGTTCAAGGCCAGCCTGGTGTACAAAGTGAGTCCAGAACAGCCAAGGCTACAGAAGAAACCCTGTCTTGAAACAAACAAACAAAGAAACAAACAAGCAAGCAAAACCCAAAAAACAAAAACCAATCAATGAAACAAACAAAGAAAAAAAAAACCAGAAAGGCAGAAGTGAGAGGTCCATGTTGGGTGTCTTCATCAATCACTCTCCACCTTTTTTGTTTTTCTTATCTTCATAAAGTAGGTGCGTGTAATGTTCATCGGTATTTGTACACACGTTCACATGTGTGTGGGAGTTCATGTGGATGCACACGTGTGTGTAGGCCTGAGGTTGATGTTAGGGATCTTTCCTGACTAACTCTTCCCATATTCACTGGGGAAGAGCCTTTCAGTCAAACTCTGGGCTTGCTGATATTGATGTAACTAACCAGAGCAGTGTCTCTACCGTCTGAGGTTCTCTGCTTACTCTACCGCCATTTAAATGGTGTCTGGGAGATGCAAACTCTGTTTTTTTCGCTTGTGTGGCACCATTTTAAACACTCAGCCATTTCTCCCCAGACCTACCTTATTTTTTGAGACAGTTCTCGCTCGGAACCTGGAGCTCATTCATTGGCTAGGCTGGCCGGTCTGTGAGCCATGAAGCTCATCAACGTGCCAGCGTGGATGCGGGGCGAAGTCTCATGAGGTCTTGACAGTTGATGGGTTCTAAGAGGGGAAGTGTACACTAAGGGTGTGGCCCTGGTGGGTTGACCACGACAGAGTGCACAACTCCACACCGTGAGTGTGTGGGCATCGTAAGTCAGACTTGGGGAGCTATAAAGATAACACAGCACAAGGCAGCTCGAGGAGCAAGGAGGGAATCTAAGAGGAATTAGGAGGAGCAGAAAGCGACTATGATCACAACACATTGTGTCCATATATGGAATTGTCAGAGAAACAGCAAAAACACAATGTGAAAATGAAGTCAGAAAAGAACCAAAGAGAGAGAGAGAGAGAGAGAGAGAGAGATAGATAGATGAGGTTTGACCTTAACATATGAAAGTGTCTGGATTTGAGTCCATTTTTCCATTGGTTGAGGGTTTCATCTCAAGAGTATTTGCTGCAATTGTATATCACAGAGGAAGCCACTTCTCTCCATGTTGGCGCCCCTTTCACCCTCCCGACAGGCTCCATTGGAGAAGCACTGGCATACAGAGATGCTCGCTGTGTGGAACTAGCATGGTTGGTGACTTGAGCACAGGGCCCGGATGTGAGTACTGTCCTAGGGCGCAGTAATGCTTACTTCTCCGAGACTGTAGTCCTCGCATGCCGAGATAGGGCTGCGCGAGAAGCAGTTGTCCTCAATGCCAAATGTGTTCACGGTAGCTCACTCCAGTGCACACCTCTTCAGCTCTGGCAAGGGTTCCAAGGAGTGCAGGCTGTGCACTCGGATTCACACTGTGAACCATTGCAGTGTGCGGAAATGCTTGAATGCAGGTGCAGTTCTTGTAATGGGTCTTTAGTGGCGTGACTCTGAACGCAGAGTGACAAGCTCTAATGCACCATGTCCCTCACAGCTAGGCTTAATGTGTGACAAAAGAGGGGACTAATGCAAAAACAGAACCGCCTGATGGGTCCAGTTCAAGTCTATACACGTGAAGAATTAGGTGTTTTTGAGGAAGTGGGTAAGGCAGGCAAGTGGGCAGCTGCAGACATCCTTTGAGTATCCGCAGACAGCTGGAGGGATGTAAGAAGGTGAGTTGCCTCTTTAAGGCATGTGGTAGGATCCCTACCCAGAAACTTTTGGAAAAGATGAGCCAGTAGAAACTGTAACAAGACCAGAGTTGCTGAAGAACTTGGGGGCAATGAAGAAACGACCAGGCAGTGAACAGAGAACTGTAGAGCGATGCGAATATTCTAGGAAACCACAGTGCCGGCCATGCCCACTGTACGTGCATTCAAGAAAGGCTGGGGACCGGAAGACTCCTGGCATGAACTACAGGCCTTGAGTGACTCTTGTCGCTCATCAGTCATCACTAATGCACATCTCTGAGAGGGATATCGATAATGGAGGAGGCTATGCACGTGTTAGGAGGAGGGCACATGAGAAATTTTTGTCTTCTCAATTTTACCATGAGCCTAAAACTTCTCTTTAAAAAAAAAAATCAGTAAAACGGAACACAGAACAACAAAAAGTCTTTGAACCTTTAAGGAGAAAACCTTCCCAGTGAAATATGAAAAGATATTTCTTACCCCCCCCCCCGCTGTCAGGAGTTTCATTTCTAGATACTTCCTATGCTTAGAAGATAACCTCAGAAAAACCAGAGAAGAACTACTCTGTGACTTAAGTCTCTGTGACTTAAGTCTCGATTTGCTATTTAGAGGACATGAAGATTTCCCACCACCCAGGCTGGATCCCTGGCTGAGGGAGAGGAAGCTCAGATTGGCGAACCCGTTGCTAAGAGCTTGATTCCTGGCCCCCATCTGTGGAGTAAGAGGGAGGAATCTGAAAGGTTCTTCTTATCCTTTTCCCTCAGCAGTCTCATGTTAGCTAGGTATATTAGCATTATTGACATAGTGCATCCCCAGTAACGAACATGGAGATGGATTTCATTTTCAGGTAGTTACAGACTAGCTGGTGTTCATCTGTGTACAGGTTGATGTTTTTTTTTTTTTTTTGCACCGAGGCAAGTCTATGAGCTAACTTATTAAAAGTGTGATTCCCTGGATTAAAAATGGCTTGGGTATACATTTGCATCAATGAAAATACAATGGCGAATCCCACTGTTTGGTGAAATTAACAGACATTAAATAGTCATAATTTTATAAAAAATAGATGAAGAGGTACCCAGGAAATACACACAGATAATAGACCATGTAAAGACACAGTGGGAAGGCAGCCATCTTCAAGCTGAAAAAAGGAGGTAGTGATGAGTTCTGAGGAAACCAACCCATGCCCCCTTTCTTTTGGATTTATAGCTTCTACAACTGTAAGAACACAAGTTTATAGTTCTTATACTCCCAAGACTTTGATGTTTTCTTTTTTTATTTATAATATATATATTTATTTATTTATTAATTTTTTAATATTAATTACAGTTTATTTACTTTGTGTCCCAGCTGTATTCCCCTCTCTCATTCCCTCCCAATCTCACCCTCCCTCCCTCATCTCCTCCCTACCCCTCTCTAAGTCCTCTGATGGGGAGGTCCTCCTCCCCTTGCATCTGACCCTAGCTTATCAGGTCTCACCAAGACTGATGTTTTCTTATGAAAGCCTGAGCTTACTAGTATGTGGCTGAAGCCTGGTGAGGATGATGTGACAAGGAGAACAGAGGCTAGGATGCTAGCCAGGGCCAGAATGACCAGGGTTTGACGGCTAGTGTCTGGAAGCTGGGTAGCTTTAAGTGTGATGGAAGAGTAAGGCTGGGTGTATTTAAAATCTCATTCCACTTTCTATGAGAAAAGAACAAAGAGTGCCAGGAGGAACTGAAGGAGACAGCCAGTCGCAGAGTGTGAAGATGCTGGAGACAGCTGGATGGTTAGGGACATGATTTGGTATGAGAGGAGCTTGGGCCTCTTCCCAGTGTTGGGCCCAGGTATGTGTAATTAGAGAATGAAGCTTGTCCCGGTGCAGGCAGCAAGAAGAACATAGAGGAGAGTATAAGACACTTGGAGTGAAGACCCAAAGTCCTCTGCTTTAGTTTGCATCAGATGCTGATGATTTAATCAGTGACACCGTCAGACCATCCCTGCCCTCCTCTCCTGCTAGGAAAGTGAATAAAGGTGTAGGAAGCCAGGAAGAGAAGCCCTTCCTCCTGTGCTTCACCACTGGTGGGATGGCCGTAGGCACAAAGATGTGACCAGTGTGCACATATTCCCTTTAGCTCTCTAGCCTCACTCAATGAGTTCGGGCTGATGGTCAAGGCTATGGCCAGCCAAGGACAAGGTGTCCCAGCAGAGAAGAGGCCAGTGACATACCAGAGTATTAGATTCCACTTCTGGCCCATAGCCCAAGCTCCACCCTGGCTCTGAGGATCTCATTTTTTTTTTCCTGGCACTAGAGAGCTGTGTGGTTCAGCTTTGACTCAAACAGGATATAGTGGAATCAGACAAGGACATCAAGTCATTTCCAAGGGTAAGCTGAATTTTCAGCTGAATTCATATCTCAAATACGCCCAAGTATTTTAGCTGAAATAGCCCACCCAGCATAAAGACATGGATTTAAATAATGCACGGCTGACTCCCCAAATACAAACTTCTACTCTTCCACCCTAGAAGAAATTACAGCTTGAAATGAAATCAAGGAAAGCTCTGTTTTCTTCGTAGAAGAAACTTAATTCTAAAACACCTTCTCCCGCCATTCCTCCTTCTGCTCATGGACTCAGTAGTACCCAGCTGCTTTAGGCTGTGCCATTTTGTCCGGAGGTTGGCCAACCGTTACCTCTGCCTAGAGGTGAACTTATCCCATCCCAGACTTCTCATAGTTCCAGGTTCCTAGAAATCAGAAAGTCACCCTGCCTCAAGAGATGACTGATCACAGAATCAGACCCATACAGACATTTATATGTGATCTCTACGGCAAAGGAATAGCAGAGACAGAAGCAGTGGCCCTCTTGTGTGAGCCAGCAATGGCTCCAAGCAGAGAACTGGTGTTACGTGGAGGAAGCAGCAGAGAGAAAAAAGTCTGAAGGCAAAAATCATCAAGTCTGTGGATTTGCCTGTGTGCCAGGCACATTCTGCCAGCTTTCTCAAGTATACAGCATGTTCACTTCAACTCAACTGGGGAAATTTTCCATCCCAAAGCTCGACGTGCAGCCATATGTTTCTTCTAAGGGCTTGCATAGGCTAGAGCTTCCTCCTTCCTCCTCTGAGCTGTTGTTAAAATCCCTGCTTCTGAACTCCAAGGAGGAATACATACCTTTCCCCAATGTGTTGCACAGTTCTACCCAGTAGTAAAGCCTATGAACCACAACAATGACCAGCACTGCAAGATAACCCCAACATATATCTTGGGATAACTAACAGCTATATAGTTGGACCAATTCTCTTGATGGAAAGGAATCCATGCCTAGTATGGTAAACCTATCCAACTACCTGTGGCCAGTAGGGTCATGGATCCCGGAAAAGAACCTACTACTGCTAATTCCCCAAACCAGTACAACCCCCAATGCATTCCTAATACTTATCCCTATATCCACAGTGCAGCTCTCACCCCTCATCTGAGAAACTTCTTTGTGCAGTAAAGACCATTACAGAAAACCACAACTGATCAAAATGCAGAGGACAACTGACCGTGGTGAACCCAGCTCCAGCAGATGCATCTACATCATAGCCTCTACACTGAGCCTCAGGGAACACTGAGGAATGGGGAGCAAAAAGAATGTAAGAGACCAATGACCAGGACATCTGGAAGACTGTCCTCTGTACATAAGGAGTTGGACCTGTGATATCTCAATTATATGGCTGCATAAATAAGACCTGAGCAATGACAATACCAGCAGACATGCCAATGTGGATAGGGGAAATGTCACAAGGCCCCATGTCTAGATGAAGAGCTATTAATGGCTGTCGAGAGAGGCAGAATCAGTCTTCTTGATGGACAAGCTCTGATAGATTATCCAATCTCAAGAGGTCCACTCTAAACACATACACATATGAAAAACACTAAGTGGAAGCAGCAGAGAATATTTATGTATATATTTGTATATACATGTGTATACCTATGTTACACATATGTGACAATAATTAAAGCAGAAAGCATGAATTTGAGAGAGAATAGGGACACGGGAGAATGTGGAGAAAGAAGGAGGGGTGGAAATGATGTAAATTTGGTACTCATGTATGAGAGTCTAAAAATTAAAAGTTTAAGTAGTTTTTTTAAATAAAAAACTGAAACCAAATAAATGAAAGCAGGTGGGATATTAGGCAAAGACAAAATGCTAAATTTCCATGCCTTTTAATGGTAGGAAGCCTGGATTTTATCCAAATAGATGTCTTGGGATTTTAAGGCAGAGAGAGCTCTATGACAGGACATAACTTGTAGAAAGGTCAAGCCGGTCATGATTCCACACAGGAGTGGAACGGGCACTGGAGACAAGACAGCTGGCTAAGAGGCTGAAAGAATCCAGGAGAAAAATGTCTTCCCAGGGGCAAAGATGGAGAGCAGATAGAGTCAGCATCTACGCACGACGTTTCAGAGGGAGAGTGTATGACCCATGGTGGGGGAGTAGCAGTCCAGGCTCCTTCACAGGGGTACAGCACAGGTGAGTGACCTATGCTGACTGTGTGAAGTGTGTGTCCTGGAGTCCCATGGGAAGCAGACGGTAACAGCCACATACAGAGGCAGTGCTGTAGCTCTCGAAAGAATTCTGAGTTGGAAACGAACACACTTTAGGTCTCCTAAATGTATAGGAGACAATTGTAGGAGATTACTTAGGAGCAGTGTGAGCTTGAGGAAGAAACTAGAGGAAGAAGCAAAGAGAGGACAGGAAGAGGGCTGTGGGGACAAGCCCCAGCCTCTGGCAATTGGAAGATCATAGGAAAAAGTGTGATGAACGATGAAGTCAGGTGAAATAAAGCTCATGTTTTCTCAGCAGCTGCTAGGCGGTGGTTATACTAAATCACTCTCTGCCTCTGATGCTCACCCACCCTATCACAGTGACTTAGCCACACTCGCACTGTGCCGGGATCTTATTCTGGACACATGATGATGCATGAGGCAAGATTTTGCTCTACAACTACCCAGAGTAAGCTTCTTATTCTCAGTCAACCCACTCTGCTGAGAAGGGATGTCTTTTGCCTGGTAGGCTGTTTAGCTGCACCCCTGACCTTTTTATTGGGTTTAAGCAGCGCCTTCCACTCCAGTTGTAAGAACTTCTAACATCTGGAACAAAAGCACACAATAGGAAGCACTCTTCTCTGTCCTTATGGAAGGAATAGATGTGTAACAGAAGATCATTACATCATGATCTACATGGGTCAAGGTACTTAGCTGCAAATGAAAGAATCCATGCTTAGTGTGTAACCAAAAAAAAAAAAAAAAGCATTGATATGTATTTCTAGAAAGGGGTAGCAGGTAGTTTCAGAACACACTCAAGCAGCCCTCAGGGTCACTCTGCAAATGCCAGAGCATCTGAATCCCTGCTCCTTCCACCACTCAACATGGAGTGATTCTCAGCTTAGGTGTCAGAAGACACCCAATATACTTTCCCATGCACCTGAACCCATGGGCACAACAGGACTTTTCCACTGTTGCCTACTCGGTTTCAACTTCTCCATGCATCTGGTGTGTAGGCCTGAGGTATTTCAGTTGGTTTTGGTTTTACTGTAATGGGAGGCAGTGGTGGCTTTGAAGGTAGAACTTTACCCAGGCTTAAAAAAAAAAAAAAAAAGAACCTCTTCATTGCCTAATGTATAACTTTGGAATTAATTTTCAATTTCAAATTCATAAATAAATGTCTAATTTCTTTCATGCTAGTCAACTACTTGTACTACTGGCTTTTACATATCTTCACCAAAGCAGTCCCAACCGTCCTAGAAACTGACTTTGCCGGATCAACTCTATTCTGCTGGGTGTTTGATCAGTTCACACTCACACTACCCCACAGCCCCATCTTTTTTTTCTCACTTGTGTTAACTTTTGGGTTTTCTCTGAATATGTGGAGTTCAGACATTTGTCTCATCCAAACTCCTTCTCTCTCTGGCTTCCTGAGTATTGAAAGAAGGAACCGAAATATATTAAAATCCTATGCTGTGTCAGATACAGTGGCAAGTACTTTGCATATCTAATCTTGTTCCTAAGCACTGGGTTCTGTGAGGGGAAGAACTACAAAATCAGATGACTCACACAGTAAAAGAAACCAGGGAAAAAGAGATAAAATAGCAAACAACAAAATGGAAGTCTTTGGGTATCAAAGGACACTAACACAAAGATGAAAAGGAATCCAGAGACAAGGATAAAACACTTATAAATCATGTATCTGACAGAGGCCTAATAAGGTAGTTATAAGTGCAAAGGCAAAAACCTGATTGCAGAATGCTAAAGGATATAGATTCATGTTATTCTAAAGCAGTACACGTGAGCTCAGGAAACATACTGAACATCATTAGTCCTGATCAAAGCCACAGCAAGGTATCATTTCACGCTTACTGGGATTTCCTGCGATAGTAGTTGAAAAGGAAACAGGAAACTCTGAGTGCTGGTGAAGGTTTAGACAATCTGTGCCCTCACAGGCTGTGCATGTAGACATGAAATTACAGCCACCATTGTGGAAAGCAGTTTTGGGAAATGATATTGCCCATAGACATTAAATGGGCTTATTGTGATGTGTTAATCAGCTTTTTATGTCTGGATGATATTCTTAAGATAACTTAAAAAGAGGAAAGATTGCTTTGGCTCAGAATGTTGGAGATTTTGGGCCAGGTTTGGTTTGACCCTTTGCTTCTCAGTCAGTGGCAAGGCAATGTGTGGGTGACAAAGGAGAAGGAGAGAGACTGGGTCCCTCAGGCCTATTTGAAGACATGGCACCAATGACCCAACGCCTCTCACAAGGCTCTGCTCTTCAACATCCCACAGTTTCTCTTATAGCATCACAGGTTAGGCCTCAAATCTTTAATGCTGAATCCTTTGAGGGGCCCTCCAGATCCAAAATACAGCACTATATAGCCCAGAAATGTCACTCTAGACTACATACTCAAGGAACATAAAAATATCAGACTATTTAAAGCTTGAACGTGCAAATTTATAACTTTGATTATAATCACCGAAAGATAAAACTAATTTGGGTGTCCATCAATAAATGATTATATAGCAGTGATGTGGGATAACTGTAGAATGGGGTATTATTTAGCCACTTAAAGGGATGAGGCATGAATCCATCTGGATACAACATGGATAAGTGATAGAGAAGCAGTGAATATAAAGAACCAAATACAAACATCACAGAATTGTAGGATTCATCATAAGAATTGTTCCAAGTGAGAAAATTCACAGAAACAGAGCCCAGGCTAGACAGAAGGGTGAACTGTGTGGCTGTATTTTTGGAGGGACGGGGATGTTTAAGTCAGGTAACAGTTAGGATTGCAGTCTTTGAAATTTACCAGGAAACCCTGAGCTGTGTGTTTAAGACAACAAGTTTTAGGGTCTGTGAATTAAATCTCACTGTCTTTTTCAATCTTTAGAGAAAACGCAAAATCCTCAGCTGCTAGACCACCAGAAGCATTTCCCAACTAAAAAACAGATAACAATAATTCTAACCCCAGAATCTCTCATACTGCATGTGTGACCACAGACAAGTCATGGGAGCTTCTTGACCCTGATTCTCCGCAAGATGAGAGATTTGCCTTATGAATTAAGTTAGAGACCATGCCAAAGACACCTGTCTTGACCTACAATGAGTATTAATTCACTACAGTTACGAGATTTCGCAGAAATAGCATGAGGGGTATATGAATCTTTATTCTATAGATCCTTATTCTGTAGATGAAGAAGCTGCGTTCATCCAGTCCAATTAAAAAGTCTGTGATTACTCAGCTGGGATTGAGACCACAGCGGTCTGATCCTAAGGCTTCACTGCTTAGTTGTTCTTGCTATTCTCCTATGTATCTCTGTGTTGCTCCCTTCCTGCCTGTTTCCCCAACAGCTCATCTACTGAGCCCTTCAGCCATCTGAGAGTACAAAAGATGTCTTAAGAGGTATACAGTTTCTCAGTGTTGACTCAGGGACCCCATGTTGCTGCTCCCAAACTTGGGCTTTCATGGGAGCAGACGCAAGCTTTTTCTCCCTAACAGGAATATCAAAATGTTTCTACTTTGCTCAAGTTTTATTTGTTTATTTTGTTTTTATTTGGATTTACTTGCCTTTAGGCTACATCTATTCTTTCTATTTTGGCTTATAAACCACTTATACACAAATGCTTCTTTAAGCTGTCATGCAGCTCACATAATCCATCAAACAGGGTCTGATTAAATACCTTATGCCACATTTATACAGAGGAATATTGTGCAACTGGAAGAAAGATAAGGTAAATCTGTGTGTCTAATCTATAGTGACAAGTTAATAATATGCATGTTGTGGTCCATTCACACAAAGTGTATTATTCATGCATGGGAACAGTTGAAAGAGCCCCGAGGGTGTTAGCTTTTGGCTCAGCATCTAACAAGTGGGGATCGGGAGGCATTAGGTGGAGGCAGAACTTTAACTTTCGTGTTACATTTTTTCCTGTTTTATAATAAAGAGAAATAAACATAACATGGCTATGAAAAGGAAAGTGAGCAGACTAAATGGAAAGATTTCTTCACGGACAAGGCATCATCACTCATGGGGATGATATCCCTGACCAATTGGCTTTAAGTACTTTCAATTCCTTTGTGAGGATCTTATGAAATTTCAACTACCTGCTTTTCATGATTTCTAAAGACGCGTGGAGAACTCGCTTAGTAGCAGGCAGTGAGATAAGTTCACAAGCGGATGCTCTTTCTAGTTGTTAATGACCTTACTTATACAGTCATTTCGATTCATCCTTCCCCCGAAGGGGAGTTCTCCAAGACTTTTAAGATATATCATCATTAAGGTAAAACAAAGCTCTAAAACGCTGTATTTCTGAAGTTCTTTTGTAGGACCACAGTACATACTAGCTGAGCAATCACTCTGAGAAGGTTGCAATAGAAACATGTGCCGTTGCTAATGCAATAGTTCTCAAATGAGTTGAGTACTCGAGAATGGTGATTTCCTGGAAGCTACTACTTAGGGATACATGGGCCTGGTGCTAAGGGCTTTCCCACTGTCAGAGTTTCTGTAGAGAATAAGGAATAATGGTGCCTTTGGGATTGACTGCTTGCTTGTATAATTGGTGTCTATACTTGAGAGCATTAAATTTTAGGAAAGGTAATTAAATAATTCATTGTTTGATGTTATGGAAGACGCTAACTTCGGAGTACATTTGCATGGGCAAATGCACGCTGATGTGTTTTCCCGCAGGAAAAAGAGGCACTTTAATGTTTCTTGTGTGCCTGGTACAAGTCTTGATTACTTACTTTCAAACTCAGTTTCCATGTTCGGTTTGGAAAAGTCCTTAGGTTTTCGTAAAGGTCAAGCTTTCCCTGGACACAGCAGGGGCATTCTTTGGAAAGCATGGAAGAGGACTTTGTAGTCAGATGACAAGATCCTGAAGGGCCAGGGTGATGAGCAGCCCTAAACCAATGAATGGGCTCTACCCGAGGATAATAAGAAAAGAAACTTAAATTAATGATATTTTCATACTTTGAATTTTCCCTTGGCCGGTTTTTGCAATAGGAATCTTAGCCATTGTGCAGATGGCATTGTTTCCAGGATCTGTGTTGTGATTGCAGGTGTCCAGGAGTCTTCTGAGAGCTGGACTTAAAATTGTCCTATTTTCTACCTACCTACTGACTGGTTAGGAAAACAAAAGAGCTAAAAAAAAAAAACCCTCATGTTACAAAATTTAACTGTTCAGCCTCAGAGCTTTAACTGAAGGAATAACAAAAAGACAGAAAATATTCAAGAAGCTGTTATAACATTAATTTAATTTTTAGGCCAACATTATACGGTACATTTCTCTGGAATTTGGACCACTTTCTCTCTGGTGTGTTACTTTGCCCTTTATAAAAATACATGGTAGTGACAGCTAGTGTGATTTCCATGGTTAATTGCTCACCTTAGAAGACTGATCTGCAGATCTTTTCTGAGTTGGGGTATTTTCTTATTAATATAATTTCTAGTTTACTAGAACAGCTGAAACTGTGTTAACATGGCAGATCAATACGTTACCAGAGAATTAATTCACACCTGTACCATCTCATTAGTGCACTTATGGTGATCTAGCCCTCATTAATCCATTAAGCTTGAAAATACTCAAATGAGTGTCACAGCCTGTATTGCTCAGTCTCAGAGCCGCTCTCGGGAGTAAAAGCGTTTGGAAATGACCGTGGAGCCACTGGTCCTTGGAATTGAACTTACCCTAAAATGCTCAATAGGATCAGACAAGTGGTGCCATTAATCAGCTTATAAATTGATCAGTAGATTTCCTCAAGCCAGTCCATAAGGTAATGGGTTTCATTATTACATGGTAGTGAGTATACACCATGAATCTTGCTCACATTTCCCTCCAACGTTTCCACTAAAAGGGTACACTCAATGACTTTTTTTTTTTTTCTCAGCAGTCAGGACACTCAGAGAAGAGAGTGTGGACATGAAGACAAGATTTAGACAAAGGAGATGACTGGAAAACTCGCTGGGGAGTCAGTTCTCTGAGTGCAGTGTCAGCAGGCCTGGGAGAGGTCTGATGGCTGGCTCAGCATCAAAGCAGCTTTCAGAACAATGACTGGGGAGAGTCAGGCTGTGACTCATTACACTGGGCATTATTTCCTGCCAGGCTGCCTAAATACTGATAAAAAGACAGCTTTGTATGTAGAAATTAAAGAGTTGTGGCTGCGGAGACCAAAGTCATTCTGTCAGGAATCTATCTCTTTTTGGTTGTTCTGGCTGAAGCAGATTGGACTCTTTCAGTATGTGTTAGACATTGAGAGAGAAGTAAAGAGATTCTGGGGGCTTTAGGGTGTGTGAATGCCAAAAGGAGGTGCTCCAAGAGATTGGAGTCAGGGCCTTGCCTGGTACACCAAGGAGTGAGTTAATGATGAGATTTATAGGCGGAAGCGGCAGGTTTCAGGCTTCAGGTTCAGGCAGAGTGAGGCAAGTGCGCTTCAGGGCTTTTCATCTGGAAGTCAGCTGGATTTTGCATTAAATATACTTTGGGATTCACTGCTGGGCTTCCAGGAAATCATAGAAATCTCTAAGCACCTATAAATAAACCAAAGCCAAACCTGGTACTGGGACCAGAGCAGCGAAGGACATTCAAATAAAAGGCGAATTTCTAATAGGAAAGTACTAGCAACAGCCGATAAGATGAATGAAGCCTTGGGTTAATGGAAGGGGAGCAGATCTCACTTGTGGTTGACTTGGTAAGATCAACAACCCTGGAAAGGGAAAGTGGTCCAAGACAGAGCATCCCCCAGCAGAAAGAAAGGCAAAGCCACAGATCTCTTTTACCCGAACAGATGAGCCTCTTCACCAGAACCCACTGATCGAAATAAACTACCTTGAGCATTGTTAGAAAAATAACTCCAAATACATTTGAAGTCAAATGTTTTAATATAGAATATTATATAAAAAAGAACAGGGTGCTTGTCTTGATGGGCCTGAGTTATCTAAGATGCACACACACACACACACACACACACACACACACACACACACGTATGTATGTATGTATGTATATTCCAGTTTTATCCATTTATCTGCAAATTCTAAATTTTATTTTTCTTTAGAGCCAAATAATATTCCATTGAGCATTTGGACCACATGTTTTCTTACCCATTCATCAGTTGCTAGATATCAAGATTTAATTCATTTCCAAGTTATTGTGAACACAGCAAGCGCAAATCAGGTGGTGCAAGTGTGTGTTGGAGGGGTGCAAAGTCCACAAGGCCTGTGCCAGGAGTGGTTAGCTGGAGTATATGGCATTTCTAATCTTATGAGAATCTGTTTTAATTTAATTTAATTTAATTTTTTAAACTTTTATTAATTACACTTTATTCACTTTGTATCCCCCCATAAAGCCCTTCCAATCCCACCTTCCCTCCCCCCTATTCATGCACGCCCCTCCCCAAGTCTACTGATAGGGGAGGTCCCTCTCTCCTTCCTTCTGATCTCAGTCTATCAGATCTCATCAGGAGTGGCTGCATAGTCATCTTCTGTGGCCTGGTAAGGCTGCTCCCCCCTCAGAGGGAGGTGATCAAAGAGCAGGCCAATCAGATTAAGAGGCAGTTCCTCTTCCCATTACTATGGAACCCACTTGGACACTGAACTGCCATGGGCTACATCTGTGCAGGGGTTCTAGGTTATCTCTATGCATGGTACTTGGTTGGAGTATGAGTCTCTGGAAAGACCCCTGTATTCAAATTTTCTGGTTCTGTTGCTCTCCTGTCCTCTCCAGATCTGCCCAACAGTTGGCCATAAGTCTCAGCATCTGCTTTGATAGTCTGCAGGGCAGAGCCTTTCAGAGGCTTGCTTCCCAACTTGTTTCCTGTTTTCTTCTTCTTATGATGTCCATCCTCTCCAGGTTGATTCTATTTGTGAAATAGCTTTTCTTTAAATGTCTTGTAGAATTCTGCTGTGAATTCATCTGGGCTTGACTGTTTTTAATATGCAAATGTTTTTGTTACTGCTTCAATCTCCTTGCTCGCTAGAAATCTGTTTAAATTTTTGATCTTTTCTTGGCTTAACTTTGATAGGTTATACACATCTAAAATTTATATGTTTCTAAGTTTTCCAATGTAATGAAAGAGAGGTTTAAAATATATGCCCTTTTCAGAGGTCCTATGTGTCAGGCTCCTGACTTGTTCCCTCTTTTCTCCTTCTTCTGATGTCCAGCCTCTTTGCCTTTCTGGATAGGAATTGAGCATTTTAGCAAGAGTCCTCCCTCTTGATTAGTTTCTTTAGGTGTACAGATTTTAGTAGGTTTATCCTATATTATATGTCTATATGAGTGAGTATATACCGTGTGCTTCTTTCTGCTTCTGGGACAGCTCACTCAGGATGATCTTTTCCAGATCCCACCATTTACCTGCAAATTTCATGATTTCCTTGTTTTTTTATTGCTGAGTAATAGTCCATTGTGTAGATATACCACAATTTGTGCATCTATTCCTCCACTGAGGGGCATCTGGGCTGTTTCCAGCTTCTGGCTATTACAAATATGGCTGCTACAAACATGGTTGAGCAAATGTCCTTATTGTGTACTTGAGAATCTTTTGGATATATGCCTAGGAGTGGTATAGCTGGATCTTGAGGAAGCGCTATTCCTAGTTGTCTGAGAAAGTGCCAGATTGCTTTCCAGAGTGGTTGTACAAGTTTACATTCCCACCAGCAGTGGAGGAGGGTTCCCCTTTCTCCACAACCTCTCCAGCAATGTGTTGTCTCTTGAGTTTTTGATCTTAGCTATTCTGATGGGTGTAAGGTGAAATCTTTGGGTCGTTTTGATTTTGCATTTCCCTGATGGCTAATGAGGTTGAGCATTTCTATAAGTGTTTCTCTGTCATTCAATATTCCTCTGCAGAGAATTCTCTGTTTAGCTCTGTACCCATTTTTTTAATTGGATTACTTGATTTTTTGCTGTTTAGCTTCTTAATTCTTTATATATACTGGATATTAGCCCTCTGTCAGATATAGGGTTGGTGAAGATCCTTTCCCAATCTGTAGGCTGTCTTTTCTGCAGACTATCAATGTATATGCTGAGATTTATGGGCAACCTTTGGGCAGAATGCAGGGAATCTTATGAAAGAAGTGGGAAACAGTAAGATCTGGAGATCCACTTCATCCACAAGGAGAGCAACAGAACCAAAAAATCTGAGCACAGGGGTCTTTCCTGAGACTGATATTCCAACCAAGGACTATGCATGGGGATAACCTAAGAATCCCATGGCAGTTCAGTAAGTGGGTTCCATTGTAATAGGAACAGGGACTGTCTCTGACATGAACTGATTGGCCTGCCCTTTAAATTACCTCCCCCTGAGGGGGAAGCAGCATTACCAGGCCACAGAAGAAGACAACACAGCCACTCTTGATGAGACCTAATTGACTAAGATCAGAAGGAAGGAAAAGAAGTCCTCCCCTATCAGTGTACTTGGGGAGGGGCATGCATGCAGAGGGTGGAGGAAGGGAGGGATTGGGACGGGAGGAGGAAGAGAACCACAGGGGGGATACAAAGTGAATAAAGTGTAATAAATAAAGAAAAAAAAACTGTTGAACAAAAAAAAAAAAAAAAAAGAAAGAAAGAAAAGAACATGAAATTGAGTGGGCAGGAAGGTTTAGAGGGCCTGGGAGGATTTGGGGAGGAAAAAAAAAAAACAAAACACATGAACAAAATATATTTTTATGAAAAAAATTAACCAAAGAATTGTTAAATAAAAAAAATAAAGTATATAAAGAGCTGCAAAAAAAATATATATATATATATGCCCTTGTTATTTTCTGGATTTCTCCGATATCTGTTGTGATGTCTCCTCATTCATCTGATTTTATTAATTTGGATCTTTTTTTCTCTTTCTTTTAGTTGATTTGGTTAAGGGTTGGTAAATTTTGCTTATGTTTTCAAAGAAGCAATCCTTTGTTTTCAGTGATTCTTTTTATTGCTTGTTTACTCACATTTCATTAATTTCTTCCTTACTCTTATTAGTTCTCCCCATCTGCTGCTGTTTGGTTTGGTTTATTCTCGCCTCCTGCCCCCCCCCCCCAGCTCTTGAGATACATTATTAATAAGTTATTTGATCTCTTTCTGAATTTTTTAATACAGGCATTTAGGGCTAAAATTTCCATTCCAAAAGATGTTTTTATTTTATTACAGACGTTTTTTTTTCTATGATATATTTTCATTTACTTTCAAGAACTGTTTTATTTCTGTATTGATTTTGTCAATAACTATTCATCATTCAGAGGTATGCTTTTTTTTAATCTCCATGAAACTGTGCATTTAATATAGCTTCGTTTGCTATTGATTTCAAGCTATTTTCCATTATGGTTAGATACATAGAGTGATTTTAATTCTACATTCATTGATATTTGCTTTGTGTCCTGTGGTGGTTTGAATGACAATGACCCCCATCGGCTCATGTGATTGAATATCTTGTCCCTAGTTGGTGTAATTGTTTTGGGAAAGATTAGGAGGTCTGACTTTGTTAAAGGAGGTATATCACAGGGACTGGGCTTTGATGTTTCAAAAGCCCATGCCAGGTCCAGTCTGTCTTGCTTTTTGCCTCCAACTTCTGAATCAGATGTAAGATTTCAGTTACTGCTCCAGCACCATGCCTGCCTGCCACCATGCTCCCTGCCATGATGGCCATGGACTCACCCTTCGAAGGTGTAGGCAAGCCCACAGTTAAATGTTCGTTTATAAGTTGCCTTGGTCATGGTGTCTAAGTCATGCCCCAACATGTGTTCTATTTTAGAGACAATTCCATGCTCTGGTGAGAAGAATGTGCATTCTCTAGTGGAATACTCTGTAAATATCTGTTAGGTCTGTGTTGTTATCCATCTATGATATTGCTGTTTACTGTTTGTCTGAATGACCTTCCCATTAGTCTAAGTGGGGTATTGAAGTCATCTACTATTGCTGCTTAATGCCCACTACTATCTTTTGCTTTATAAAACTTGGTGCACTCCAGTTTGGTGTATGTTGAGAACGGTGGTGTCCTTTTGATGGCCATTCCTATGAATAAAATGAAGTGACTTTCTCTTTTCTGATTAATTTCATCTTGAAGTTTATTTTGTCAGATATTAGGGTTGTGCTACCTGATTATTTACTGGTCCTGTTTGTTTAGAATATATTTTCTATCCTTTCACTCTCATATAGTGTCTACCTTGAAGTTTAGATGTTCTTTTTATAGACAGCAAGAAGATGGATGTTATTTTCTAATCCAAGGGATTTTGTGTATGTGTTTATTGGGAAACTGTAGTCTTTCATATGCAGTGTTATTATTAATAGTATTATAAAGTATCAGTGATTTCTTTGTCCTACTTTATGTAGCTATCTTCTTAACTTGTAAAGCTATTTTCCCCACAGCTTCTTTGCTGTGCTCATCCTCCTCCTCTTCCATCCAGAGCATTCATCCTAGTGTTCTCAGTATGGCCAGCTTAATGTTCACAAATTTCTTTAGCCTGATTTTATTTTATGTTAATAAAGAAAATTTGCTTCTCTTTTTTAAACAATATATTTTGACTATTTTTTCCCTTCCCAGTTCTTCCCTGATGCTTCCTATTCAGCCAATCTTATGTTCTTTCCCTCTATTAAAATAAAAACAAAAACAAAAAACTACCCACCCAAAGCAACCAAAAAAAAAACCCCATAAAACAAACAAAAAACCTACCAAGAAACACACACACACACACACACACACACACACACACACAAAACCACACCAAAAAAAAAAAAAAAAAAAAAAACAAGACTCAAAATAAATATGCAAAATACTCATGAAACTTTTGCAAACTTTCTTTCTCAGTTGTGATGCATAGTTTTGCTGGATAATCTAGTCTTAGTTGGCATCTTTGTTCTTTTAGAACTTGAAGAATATTGCTCCAAGTTATTTTGGTTTTATTTATTTATTTTATTGAGAAATCTACTGCTATGTGGATGGGCTAGTTTTTACATAACTTGGGCCTTTTCTCTGAAGCTTTCGATACATTTTCTTTTCTTTTTTTTTTTTTTTTTGTATGTTTAGTGTTGTAACTGTGATATGGTTTTGGGGAACTTCTTTTGTCCTGTCTATTTGTTGTTCTGTGTACTTTTGCTTGTGAATGGGTATATTTTTCTCTAGATTTGTGACATTTCTTCTATTATTTTATTGAAAAGGATGGTCTATTCCTTTGAAATGGAATTATTTCCCACTTCAATGCTTATAATTCATAAATTAGCGTCTTTAAAATGGTGTTCTAGATTTCTTACACACATTCATGCATTAAAATTATATAATTTATCTTAATTGAATAAACCAGTTCTCCTACTTCATCTTCAAACTCTGAGAGTTTATCCTCTAAACAATCTATCTTGTTGGTGAGGATTTCCATTGACAGTTTTTGTTAAACTTACTATATTTTTCATTTTCAGTTTGGGTTCTCCTCAGTATTTTTCTCCACTGAACTCAGTTTTTATATGTGGAATTTTTTTGTTACTTTACTCAGGTGTTTGTGTTTCTGAATTTCAGTTTATTCCTGTCCTCTTCAAGTTTTCAGGTGTTTATTAGTTTTCTTTTTGGAGTTCTAGAGCATATTTATAATAGTTGTTTTTTATTTTACGTCTTGAGTTTTGTACAAGTTGTTCTTGTGGGAATAATGACTATGGCATTGGTGATATTTTAGAGTCATATTTTTTTAGGTTTACATATTACTGGGACCTAAGCATATGAAATAGCGTGCTGGTTGTGTCTTTTGATATGGGCTCCTAGTTGATACGTTTGTAGACTGATGGGCCTCAGGTGGTTCACAGATCGGTGGTTTAGAGGGGTCCTGCAGGATGGAGCAAAGGAAAGTGTGTCTTTCAGGGACCCCTAGGCAGGTAGAAAGAGTCTCAGACCAGGTGGAGACAGGTAGCACCTGGGGAAGCAGAGCTGAGGGGGCAGGATGCCTTTAGCTAAAAATGTCACTCAAACTTAAAATACAGGAAACCTTGAAAAGAGAGATGTGACAAAGGATGCAGATGACATGTATGTCCTAAAAACAACAACAACAAACCCCAAACCATTAATTTTCTAAAAGACAAACATGGCTAGAGGATTTGAACTATTTAAGGAAATCAGAGGAATATAAAATCTGAACACAGTGTGTGAACTTGTACTGAGCCCTGTACTCCAGAGGCAACACTAGTATTTTTTTTTAACAAAGAACATCACTAGATAAATTTACAGAATTGAAACACAGAATGTAGATTAAATAAAACTTCCATATTCGTGCTGAACCTGCAAAAGTTGATAACTTCCATCTGTAAATAAATGGATTTATAAAGCAATTTTTATTTTGGGAATTCACCCCAAAATACTTAGAGGCAAAGGATCATGTCTGATGAAACTTATTCTCAAAGGATAAGGAAAGCAAGCACTAATTGTGTGTATGAATACATAATGTATTTGTTAGCTTTGTCATTGCTATGACAAAATGCCTGACACAAGTAACTTGGAAGTGGGGATTTATTTTAGCTTTAGCTGTCAAAGGCTTCAGTCTACAGCTGTCTGGGCTCTTGTGCTGGGCAGAACATCATGGTAGTTGAGAGAGATGTCAGAGATTTCCTCACTCCTTACAGAGAGGAAACAGAGAAGGGATGTGGGAAGGGAAAGAGTAAGACATAACCCACAAAGGCAGACCCTGGTAGCCTACATTTTCCTGCTAGGTTTCCACTTCCTAAACTTTCTGGCTCCTCTCCAAATAGCACCACCAGGAGGAGCTCACTACAGGAATCTCTGGGTTAACATTTCATGTTCAAACTATAACAGAAAGCAAATATGACAGGAAGCTTGTCAAATGGAAATCAGGTGAGGATACATCTTGGGCTTTTATATTTTTCTTATAATTTGGCTGTAAGTTAGCAATTATTTCCAAATGCCTTTAATTTCCATAGAACTAAAAAAGGTGGAGGACTTAAAAACATCCAAAGGGATGTGGCAGGGGTGCGTGGAGACTGAATGATCCTGAACTCTGGAAACTGGCTTAAGGCCTGCCAATGTGTAGTGGTTGATGTTAGATTTTTTTTTTTTTTTCGGTGTGGAATGTAATCAGTTCTAAAGGCAAATGCTAATTCATCAGCAACATAGTTGTGAAACCCTGTGATTATTCCTTGAGTTTTGCTTATCCAGTAGCTTTGCTCAATGTCTGACGCCTTACCCTGGATTCTATCACTTGGATTGCGTTCCAGGAAACCAGTTGCATAGTCACAGCTGTCACTGCCATTCTTAGTCTGTAGAGAACTGCCACAGAAGATCTCTTCCAGGATGCTGTGACTTCCTTTTAATAACTGTGATTTGTGTTGCCTTGATGAAGGTCTTTTGTGCTAGCCTTGAGTAGAGTTTAGAAGCTAGGCAAACAGGACTGGGTAATAAATCTACTTTAGCATCCTGTTTCCTGATCCTTGATCCCTTCTATGATAAGCCATGGGCTTCTGAAGTTCTTCATTTTGTCTGGGTCAACAGGATTCAGTGAAGTGAAAAAATTCTTAGATCCACTCAAACTGACACATCAAAGTCACAGTCTTGGCTTGTTATCCCTGATTAAGGATTTCATTTTTGTATCCCTCTCCAGCACCACATTCGCTCCATCTTTATACTGAACCTCTCAATTTATCTCCATACCTGCTCTTTGAGTTTCTCTATATATGTTGACAAAATTTGCAATATTTTGTTGTGATTCTCATCGTCTTATGCTCCACACTTCAGAACACACTCTGGTTGCCCTGAGGATTTTCATGTGAATTGGCAGCCCATTGCCAGGCAACCACTTTGACTAAGTGATTACAGGCAAGAGGGCACAGACGTCAGTGTAGAAAGAGCACCTACGTGCAAAGAGGGACCTGCGGAACTTAGGGCTTCAAGGTCTCCAGCTTTGTAAGAATTTGCCAGTGTGTAGCATTTTGAATTTTATAAGTTCTTTTTTTTTTGCTTTATAATTTTTTATATATTTTAAATTAATTACTGTTTATTCGCTTTATATCCCAGCTGTAGCCCACTCCCATATTCCCTCCTAATCCCACCCTCTCTCCCTCCCTCATCTCCTCCCATGCCCCTCTCCAAGTCCACTGATAAGGGAAGTCCTTCTCCCCTTCCCTCTGACCCTAGCATATCAGGTCTCATCAGGAGTGGCTGCATTGTCTTCCTCTGTGGCCTGGTAAGGCTGCTCCCCACTCAGGGGTAGGTTATCAAAGAGCCAGCCACTGAATTCATATCAGAGACAGTCCCTGTTGCCCTTACTACGGAATCCACTTGGGCACTGAGCTGCCATGGGCTACAATTGTGCATGGTTCTAGATTATCTCCATGAATGGTCCATGGTTGGAGTATCAGCTCAGAAAAGACCCCTGGGCCCAGATATTTTGGTTCTGTTGCTCACCTTATAGAGCTCCCGTCCCCTCCAGGTCTTTCTATCTCCTTCTTCTTTCATAAGATTCCCTGCACTCTGCCCAAAGTTTGGCTATGAGTCTCAGCATCTGCTTTGATACCCTGCTGGGTAGAGTTTTTCAGAGTCCCTCTGTGGTAGGCTCCTGTCCTGTTCCCGGTTTTCTCCCTCTTCCAATGTCCATCTCGTTTGCCTATCTGAGTGTGGTTCTATTCTTTTTTTTTAAATCAATAATCCCGCTTTAATATCAGAAATGCTGAAGGTTTGTGAATTCAGTTCTCTTTGGATTCAGCCACTAGAAAGACTAGATTTTAAGTTTGCTTTTCAGACACCTTGGCACATGTGTACAAAGGAGTAAAGGATGATATTTTTAGAATATCCGTAGAAGTATTCCACACCCTTATCCAGATTTGATCTAGGAATCAAAGTGCTGAGTTCATGACTTTATTTAGTAAAGTTCTCTAGCTTAATTGGAAGCAAGTAGCCATTATAGACTTTCTTCCAGTAAAAGGCTCCCTGGTTCCCTGGTGTCAACAATTTGGTCACCCAAAGCCTTCCCTTCTACAGGCAGTTGATCTTGATGTCTTTGGGGAATGACCTGAATAAATCTTGCTACCCAGTATCATGAACACTTCAGCCGTTCTCTTCATAAATTACCAACCAGCTACTGTATGTCACGGACTCCTTTGTTTTTAGAAATATAGCAGTAACCAAAGCGAAGATGATCCTTGCTCTCGTGTATCTTCATTTTCATGGGACCAATGGATCTATAAAAATACAATTATTACAGTTTAAATAACTTATGAAATTTCTTGTGAAATAATATTGGAAGAAAAATAGACACTCTAGTGGAAGGTACTGTTAGTTCTGGGAATGCAAACTCTTGCCTCATGTTTTTCAGGAGATCTTTTGAGACCAGAGATTCAAAAAATCAGCACCTTAACTTTGGAGACAAATTGACTTCAAATACAAGTACTGACTATTTCTATTTTTGATTCCCCCCCGCCCCAGTATGGTGAGTTGTTTGGGAAATGATTCAATAGTTATTTGTAGTTCCTAAATTCTCAGCAGCAGTCGCCTCCTGATATGTGTCACTATATATTCCGAGTTGACATCTGCTATCTGAATCACCAAAATAGTGCCGTGTTTTAAAATTTATCCACGATTGGCTTATGTTTTATCTTACTCGAGGCCATGTTATCACTACATGTGACATCTCTGTATATGTGTTTGTGAAACTGGGATAAAGTTGGCAAAACTTGAGAGAGAGGAAACTCTCTATGAAACATGTTTTTCATTATAGAACAGGAGGCATAAGCACATTTGGAATGAAGAGCAGAGAAGGCAAAGAGATGCCGGAAGAATGGGGGTCTCACCAAGCAAAGCAAAATCAAGTAGAGAACTCAGGTAGCTAGGCAACAGCCTTTGCAATCTGGACAAATAACCTTAATGTGATTGAGCCTCTGTCTGGATTAGAAACTCCCTTTTGAATAAAGCCTTTTCCCAGGGGAAGCAATCAGCTAATGGTTGTTGACAGTGATTTTCATGGTTGTGTTCACGATGGCATTTTATTTGGGGCTGTTTCACAAACGTAGACTTGACTTGGCAGACTTTCACAGTATCAGGTCACACTCTCTGACTAGCACTTTCCAAACTGGCACCTAATTCAGATAGAATTAGACGACATGAGAACCTAATGGTGAAGAATAGCTTATTGTTTCTCAGAGATTTATGTTTATCAGTTTCACATATGCATAAAGGAATATCTAGATTAATACTATCTAGATTTGAACAGCATTGCTACTTTAATGTCTACAGTTGGGATAGTCATCAATGAAATGTCCACAATACTTAGCTAATAATTGTTTTTTTTTTTTTTTTTAAATCAAACACATGTTAATCCGTGTCATAATTCTCCAGAGTACTAAATCCTCCTTCCCAACTGAGAAGTCATACTGTACTACACGGCTTCTGCACATGAGAAATAAATCACCTGAGTTCTAAATGGCCACCATTTTATGCAGCTGCACTCCTATTGTGGTCTCACAATATAAACGGCCACTGATTTTCCCCAAGATCTTCTGAAGGAAGTGGTATGGTTTAGACAAGTCAGGTTTAGACAAGACAATTGTTGACCCTCTCTGCTCTACAGGTAAGCCAAGAACTTGGAATTCACTCTGACGAGGCATAAATGGAAAACCAGCATTCTTTTCATTCCAAGGTACTGTTTACTATTTAAAATGAAAGCAGGAAGGACATCTTAGTCTGTTGGTGTTTGAGTTGTGCTGCCTTTAGAAGATAGAGGACCTAGATTGAGCAGCCTAGCATCTGGGGCTGGCTCTCCCACTATGAATCTTACCCAGAATGCACATCTGGGTGTAAGCTATCTCTATATGATCTTTTTGATGTTGTTGTTAGTGGTGGTTTTGTTTTTCAAGACAGGGTTTCTCTGTGTAGATTTGGCTGTCCTGGAACTCACTCTGGAGACCATCCTGGCTTCAAACTCACAGAGATCTGCTTGCCTCTGCTTCTGTAGTGCTGGGATTAAAGACATGTACCACTACCACCTGGCTCTACATTGTTTTAATAGTGCCATTGAAAGCTTGTAACCTGTAACAATTCACTGGCCTATCAGAGAGCAAATCCAACAATTTGACTAGTTTTCAATCATTTCCTCTCCAAAATTTCTTAAAATAAAAATTTATTATTTTGCTTCCACTGCTTTAAAACACAGTAATTAAACTGCAAGAAACTGTTTGCTTTCAGCTCTCTTACATGGGTATATGGTTATGCTGTCTTCTTCATGGGTCTTAGTTCTGGGAATGCGTGGGATAGGGGCACACAAGTAGCCACCATGTCTTCTAAGACAATGTAGACCCTATATTCTTTAGCAGAATGGTCCCTCATTTGCTAAATCTGAGTTTGGGAATATTGAAGATTTTCTATACTCAACATGGATTTAAGAACATATGCTTCCTTGCTGGCTCTGTTTTGTCCCCAAGAAGCCATGACAAATCTGGACACAAAGAACCATTTGTACCCACATACTGGTGTGATTGTATGCGGAACAGTTCCAGAATTCTGTCTGCTGGTTTCCATTTGGTTAGACCTCGACTCACACACACCAGTGGACAAGTGGGTACAATTATATCTGGGAGAGCGATCTTTCCCTTCTTGGATTCTTGTTACTGCTTTTAAAAGTGAAAGCTATTTTTCATAACTGCAAGTTTGCCAGTCTACCGATAAGATGGTAGATGAAGGAACAGGGAGAACATCTCTGTATTCTGAAGCGTGTGGAGCTTCCTTTCAGACATTGGCTCTATTGGCAGAGAAAGTCCCCTGATAGCCTTTCAGCACTCCCCTAGTTGAAATAACACAAATTAGCATTTAACCAGGGAGGAAGAACACACGAAGTTACAAGTTATTTAACATTTACATAAAATTACAGAGTAAACTCCAAACAGGTCGCCTCCAAAATGTATAATTACACTCAGTAGTCCTGTCAGCACACATAGAAACAATTTTATTTCCAATCATCTTCTGCTTTTATTAACTCAGGAATGTATCATTAAAATTTTCACTGAACAATGAACCTTAATAGGTGCTAATGCAATTGTGAATTATGGTAATTGTTACCTAAATTAATCTCTGTACTTTCCATTCCTTATTGCCCTGTGCATAAAGAGTGTGAAAAAGATAATGTTGAAACTGACATTTGTGTGAATGGTTTAAAATGTGTATCTTGTTTGATAAAATTTGTATATGAGAACTTTCTACCTTGAAAAGTATTTTTCTTGTAAAAAATATTTAGTCGCAAGAACAGTTGATAGGATTTTGCCCCGTGTGTCTTGCTGGGAGGCATGCACAGTCACGCCCAGGCATGAGCATATTCTTGTTTTGTGTCTTTGCATTTGCTCACTTACGTGAAATAAACGTAAGCTTCCACAAGTACTTTATTCATTCTTTGAGGATTGAATAAATGTATAAAGAGATTTGTACACACCCACCCCATGGCTTCACCTCTCCGACTCCCCAAACTCTCTCCACAACACAGCCCTCTCCAAACCCCATGCTCTCTTCTTTTAACA
The DNA here is from genome assembly GCF_907164565.1 of Psammomys obesus. Taxonomy (NCBI): domain Eukaryota; kingdom Metazoa; phylum Chordata; class Mammalia; order Rodentia; family Muridae; genus Psammomys; species Psammomys obesus. The sequence goes on from NW_026592510.1 coordinate 22,342,295, forward strand.
CCCCACTGAGTCCTCTGAGTGATGTTCACGTGCACGTGGGTGTGGGGCTATTCACTGGAGCACAGGCAACGTACCAGTGGCTGTGTCCCCAAAGACTCTTCCTACCTCTGCAGCCATCAATGGCCAATAGAGCTGGGACCTCATGAATGTGTTCTGCTGTCCCTCTCCAATCAAATTTTAACTGGGCTACAAGATAGTAAGTGTTTACATTCAATGCTCTTTCAAACCATCTTCCTTTTGGTAATCCATGCTCTCCCTGTTTCCTTCCATCCATTTGTATAATGAAGCCTATGTTTTGTTTTGTTTTCTACTGAATTGTGTCTCTTCTAAACTCATATATTGATGTTATATCCACCCAGGACTTCAGAATGTGACTGTGTATGGAGATAAGTCCTTTAGAGGCTCACTTTACCTGGGGTCATACGTGTGATATAGGTGAGTCCTATCTGCTCTGACTGATGGCCTTATAAGCATAAATCTTAAGATGGCTACACAAAGAGGAAAGGCTGCAGGAGGATATAGGGGGAGACAATTGTGCCCACAAGCACAAGAAAGAGGACCCACTAGAAACAGGTCTGCCAATACTTGATGTTGGACTTTTATCTCTAAAGCTGTTGTTCAGGAAGTGCTGTGGTATTTCTGGCATAAGATCCTTATGAAACTAACACATCCATCCAAAGTGGAAATAAAGAAATATTGACTTTCATTGTGTTGCTTTTGCTCCTGAATTCTACTGACCTTGGACATGGCACCGAATCTTTTCATCTATAATGAGCTCTAGAGTTTGGGTGTTTATATTTAAACCACTCAACAACATGTTTTTTTCTTTTCCTGGTGTTTCTCTGAGAAAACACAACCCTCTATTCACAGTCTTCTCAGTATCTGTGTGGCTGATCTAACACCCTAGCTCCAGACATGATAAATTACTCAGATCTGCCCCCCACCAGAGCAGGACCCCTGCAGTCTTCTCACTGTGATTGGCTCGAAAGTGAGCATAGGACAATGAGATTACATTTCTGGACTTAATTAGAAACCACTGAGCAATCAGACTCTCCCAGAAGCTGATAATGCCTGAGGGTGAGGGTGAATGTCACAGCTGGCTGGAGCCCCAGTTGACAAGCAGGCTGAGAATGAAGACGATAAGGACACAGATGGAGAGGAACCTAGTGGTGAGGATGCCGTGTGATTCTTGTCTGAAGCCAGCACTTCCTGGGAACACTGACATTTTAAATAAGCCAACATATCCCTCCCTTGGTTTTGCTGTCAAGGCAGTTCGGCTTGCACATCTACCAAGCTGCTAAGAACCTTATGTAGTAGAATGGCTTTAAGACTTTGTCTCCGTCTCCGCAAGACAAGTGTGTCTTTAATGGTAGGAGCTATCTTTTTCTAATTGAATACTATACACAACAAAAATACTTTTCTGGTGTGTGTGTGTGTGTAAAGCAGCATGGATGAGAGTAAGAAATAAATACAACCCATTTGATGTTCCTTTAATCCTTCAATCTTGTGTGGAAACCACTGGTCAGACGATGTAAGGATTCTTGGCAATGCAGGGAATACTGCACTCACACACTTCCGAACACTCGTGGGTCTAAGTGGAGAGTAGGGAGGAAGGAAAAATGCACCAGCTGGTGAAAAAAAAAAAAGTAGACTCAGAGGTCACACTCAGACAGAAGTCACGGACTCTCCCCTCCATGTGTCGGTGAAACTGCCAACGAGCAGAGGTGAGGGTTGTTTAGAAAGAGATTTAACATCAGGGCGCGTGATGTGATTTCTGCCTGGCTCTGGCAGGCTCCAGGCAGATAAGTCTATATTGCACTGGATTCAAGATACTTGTCTAACGCAGTCTGGGTCAGACTGAAATAACAAAATTCAGAGAGAACTCTCACTGGAGCCACTAAAACATTGTACACATGGATGGAAAGCCCAGGCTCAAGTTGAGTGTTGCATAATTAGTGATCATATTTTTATGAGAAACGTTTTATTGCGCCAATTCTGGAATGAGTGTTGCCATTTATAATAATCTCCAGTGATTTTAAACCAAATGCGAAAGAAAGAGCCATTGGAAAAGGCTTCTACATTCCACCCCTTCTCAAATGTGCGCAGTTTGTAAACAATCCTGTGGGTTCTGACACTGAAGAACCACATCCCATTGAATTCTGATCTCAGGCAGAGAGCTTTCATTCTGGACAAATGCATCATAAGTGCATTTGCTAGCTTATATGTCGATCCTTTTGGATTTTTTTTCTGAACCAACGTTCGTTAAATTCCAGTTTATATAACTCAGCTAGTTTACTTAATCACCTCCATTAGTGCTGCCTTTGCTTCTGAGAGTCACTTTATTTCTGATTTTGTTCACCTTGTGTAGAATATGAAGAAGACTTCCTTTCATACTCGACAATGTTGATAGGGTGTACGCCGTGTGTCAAGAACAGGAAAAGATGCTGGTCACGCAATGAGAATAAGGACAATGGATTTGAAGGCCTGGAATGTGTAGCCTAATGGGAACAAGTAAGCAAGCAGGACCTCACTACTTCTGAAGGATAAGACTAGAGTTAGGGAAGGATTCTGGCACCTGAGATGCCCCCATGGCCAGCGCATCTCTGTGCAAAAGCTGAGGATTCAAAGCAAGGGAACACAGAAAAACTCGGGAGTATGACTCACACAACATTTCTTCATCATATTCCACACACAAAGGTAAAAATGTTTCTCAGGGAGATAATGGATGAAGCCACCACAATAAATCTCCATAATAATTCTCTAGAACTGGGCTTGGGGGAGAAACAAGAAGAAATGTGGCAATCTAGTCTGGGACCTTACCTTCATTCAAAACTGTGATGTTTTGCTCAGCATGGATCTTTTGAGATTTTGTAATTTTGGATATGCTAGTTTTGCAGTGCTAGAGACACGGCATGAAGATATTGTTTTCTTCATCACCTAGTCAACCAGCTGACACTGAACTCATCCTGCAGCCCAGACAGATCTTGAACTTGTGGTTCTCTTGCTTCAGTCTCCCGAGTCCCTGAGATTACAGGCCTGCACACCTAGCCTTGCTCCCAGCCACCGAATGTTCTGGTGGCCCTTAAGTGAGTGCAGCACCCACCTCACCTGATCTCGGTCCTGGCCTTACACTCTGGTGACAAGCCTGGTGTTAGGAAGTGCACAGTGCGGCATTTTATTGTCTCACGCATGTGAGTACTGTTATGGTAAATGTATGGCGAATAATATTTGTAAATTGGTGTATGAATGTGTCGTATTCATAATTATCCCCATTTCCCAGTGGAATCCTCGTCCTTGTACTGTATTAACCGTGCTGAGAATATTTGAAAAAAACTTTGCATTTGTATTTAGCATACACAGAGTCTGTTTATTGTTGCTATGTCCTAAACCATATAATAGACAACAACCTGCACAGCATTTTGTAGGGAGTGAATGAAATCCTGAATAAATATGTGCTGTTGGTCGCGGACACCGTTATGTCAAGGATCAACGTCTCCTCCCCACGGGAGAAGCAAAGCCTTCCTTGGGTGAGGCTCAGAGGGATGACAAAGACTTTCTCTGGCCCGAGCGCTGATGTTGTGTGTATGTGTAATGAATGTCTGCATTGGCTATCTCCTCTGGATGTCCATGGCTTCAAGAATGCTTCCCTGCGGAGGCCGCTTCTGCCAGGATCAGCTAAACCTGTCTCCTCGGTACAGCCCTATATTACAGATACCACCTCTTTGTTCAACTGTTCGCCTGTACATAGCAAACGCACAGGAGTTCCAGAGCAGAGCGGCCGCTCCATCAGATAACCCAGACCACTTGACCCCATCTTTTCTCTGTATGTGCATGTCATTTTGTTAGTGTCTGTCTTTTTTTTTAATTTTTAATTACCTCATAACCTCTAGTCAGCATTCAGAGACCCAAGTCATGAAGGGACTTGGAAACATATGTCATTGTGTTAGGAATTGTAGATCATTTAAAGATAATTTAAAGCATATGTGAGAACGTTTAAGCTTATATGGAAGCACTGCATTATTTTATGGAAGGAATCAGAGCATCTACACATCATGGCATCTATGGAGCCTCCAGAAAGCAAACTTCCCACGGACCCTGAAGGACAGTCAGTAGGCAAGAATTACACGAGTAAAATGATCATCTCCTGAGCCTTTACAAAATACACCCAAGTGCTGGGAGTCTACACAGCACAGACACCACGTCATTTCTGACACAAAGCCCCAGGGAGAGCCCACAGCACTGTGCCACATACGGTTCTGAAATTGAGTGCTGCTCACATCTGTCCTAGGTACCTCAAGGAGCTGTGGAGGCTGGCAAGTCCTTAGTCCCTAGCTTGAGCCAGTGTGCCTTGCCTTGAGACCACTGTCATTTTCTCTCTCCTATCCTGTGATAATTTCTCACAATTCTGGTTCCTTGCTTCTAATATGCTGGATTCCTGCTCTCCTCAACACTGGGCTTTCTTTTTGTTTCATCTCTGACCACGATTGCTTGTGTGTACCTGTTTTCCAAGGTATTTTTCTACCATCTGGAACATGTTCTAGAAACCCAATTAACTTGTAACGTGTGTTTGGTTTGGATGACGAACCCATCTTTCCTCCCTGTGATTTGGACCTTCTGACCTTTCCTCATAAAACACTCGTGTCCTATTTGCTCCCCTCTGCTCAGCTGTCATTAGTTTGTGCTGACAGTTTTATTGTTTCCTGGTGACCTCTGTCTATCCGCAATTACTATAGGATGTTCCAATCTATTTATTTCAAAGCTAAATGTATAGAATGAAAATAAAACAAAAAAAATCCACATTATACAGAAAAGTATCCCAACTCATAAAATAGAATCCATATTCGTTGATATAAATGAAAATCTTATTTTTATTTATTTCATCCAATTCTTGAGTTGATTATCTAAGACACATCCAGAGAATAGTTAATGATTCTTTACTTGTTTAAACTATAGGAGTCTTTAAATTATTTTTACAAGTAAACAAATACCTCATGTAAAAATTTTATAGAAACACAAATTATCCAAATAAAGGCAATTGCAACTATTTCTAAATAAATGCCTTTAGATTATTGGAAAATAAGTGCTGATGGATTTTTATATAAATATCTAGGCTTTTCCATAAGTTTATATTTATGAAACCTATGCCGTATATGCACAGAATGGAGTATGAGTGAGAAGTTTTCAGTCATTGCCACAGACGACAGGCTTCAAGTAAATCGGCCCAAAGTACACTATGTGGCAGGTTCACACTGTCAAATGGAATATGGGGCTAGCCATGACACCCACACAGTCAACACTGTCAGTGATACAGTTCAGCATCGTTCTGGGCATGATGGCACATACCTGGACTCCCCAGAACAGGGATGGGTGAGGCTGGACTGTTGCACACTCAAGGCTGGCCTGAGCACCAATGACCCTATCTCAAAAGAAAACCAAATCCTAAAATAAACATAGACACACAACAATATTTCAGGCAATCAGTCTTCTTTGGTTGCATTCCTTGCTAGGAATTCAAGGAGTAACATATTGTTACTTGCTTCTTAATTTGAAAGGGAAGCATAAATATGAAAAGCGAGATCATTTCATCAGGTTCCTTCGGAGGCTTTGGCGTTTAGTTTTATGTCAACTTGACACAGGTGAGAGTCACTTGAAAGATAAGAATGTTAATTGAGAAAATGCCTTCCTAAGACTGGGCTGTAGGGACGGAAGGGCATTTTCCTAATTAGTGATTGATGTGGAAGGGCCTAGGCAATTGTGGTTCTGGATTATATAAGAAAGTAGGCTGAGCAAGCCATGGAGAGCAAGTCAGTAGCCAGCACTCTGCCATGGCTTCTACATCACTCCCTGCCTTCAGGTCTCTGCCCTGTTCTAATTCCCATGCTGACTTCTCTTGGTGATGAACAGTGATATGGAAGTGGAAGCCAAATAAACTTTTTCTTTCCCAGTTTGCTTTGGTCATAATGTTTTGTTGCAGCGATAGAAACCCAAACTAAGACAGACGCCAAAATGGTGGTGCTTTTCACATGCATGTACTTTATCTTTCTGCAGAGTGTGTTTTAGACTCAGGCTGGAGGTTTTATTGTTTTCCATATTCTTTATAGATGGGTGGGATTCCTATCTCTTGGTAGAATGGACAAGAAGTTACAACATGTCTATTTTGAGAAATATGCCTTTAACCATGTATCTTTGGATTACTTGATAAGTCTTCTGAGTCACATTGTCCCAGACATTACCCTGTGCTTCTTCACAGGAGTGATGGGAGGCCAAGCTAGCATTCTGCTGATTCTATGGGATTCTGGGTAAAAAGCAGTGTGAGAGGCACCCAGCAATGCTGTCTTTGGCAGTTGTGATTCTGGGGCATATTGAAGCAAACACGTGATACTTCCAACGACAAGACGATCCAGATAAACGTTAGTCTTGCAGCTTTCAAAGTTTCCAAAGCCAAAGAAAGTGTAAGGATGAAAGATGCACCGAGCTCCTAAGTCAGCTCATGCATACGCTCAGTGTCTTGTCTTACGGTTTCTGGCTACTAGCAACAAATAGTACAGCCAGCTTCCTGAACTGCCCCTCTGCACATGGGATATTCTGTCACTCGTCTGGACTCTGGGTCTCAAAGTTGAGACACTCTTCTTATGTAACTTGCTTTCTTTCAACTAACATGGTAGTGTGCAATGAAATGTGTATCCTTACAATGTCAGCTGCAACAGAAAAGCACTTTTCCATCTTGATTCGTACAAATGAATGGAAATGCTTTAGCTAACCCTGCTACATGGACATTCACATTACACATCAAGAACCTCTGCTGCTTGTGTCACATTAATACAGGAACTGCCGTTCAAATTAAATTTCTTTCTCGCTGGCATGCAAAAATGTGAAAATCCTACACATTAAGGATAGAACATGGTTTTGATATGTGTGTACATTGTGTAAGAATAAAACACAGGTAGAGATATGCCGGTCTCCATAGATGTTGAATGTTTATTTGTGGTCCAAGCTTTTCAAACTCTGTCCTTCTGGGTCATTGGACTATACAATCCATCACTGTCACTTGTGGCCATGCTGCTGTGCAAAAGTTCACTAGGATTCCTTACCTTACCTAACTATAACTGGGTTCTCATTGCTCAATTCTTCCCAAATCTTTTTCCCCACTCACCTCCCTGGCTCTGGTAACCACTGTTCTACTCTCAGCTTTTGAATAGGCTCAACTCTTGTATAGTCTGAATATGCAGTATTACATAGCCTTTGTTTCCCTCTGCATGGCTTTTCTCACTAACTGAAATCATCCTCAGTCCCACTGTTGTTCTAAATGACAGGACTATATTGGTACGTACTGTATGTATGTGTGTGTGAATAGTATTCCATCGCTCATATAGAAATAGATTTTATCTGACTTTTTTTGGATCACAAAGTCTGTTAGTAAAAACAAAAAATGATGGAAGACTCAACCGACCAGGGCAGGAGCCTTGTGAGATATTATGTGGTAAAAATCATGGTATAAATTGTCTCATAACACACACAATTTAGGCTAAGAATTGAGGATGAGCTTACATTTGGTCATTAGCTCAGGTCTACACAACGTTTCCACCTCCACCAAGACAGGGTCTTTCCAAAGAGTCCAAGTTGCTCTTGAACTATTGAAAGAACCTCTTTTCTCAGCCGCCATGGTGCTGTGATTATGTCATGTGTCAATTTATACAACTTAATTTTATTTGAGATATATCTTCCTAAGAATAGTCTCCATGTAGTTTCTGAGGATTCTGAGTGGCTCGCAGATCTTTAACATGAACTCACAAATTTTTTTTTCCCTAAGCCTGAGCTTGATATACCTGTTTAGTTTATAGGACCACATGTCACACAGTGATACTTTCCTGGCTTTTTTTCCAGTTGAAGTTGGCCACTAAATTCTTTGGGTTCTAAGATTTGGATGGGGCTTGTGAGGAAGGGCTTAGCTTCCCCGGATCAGTTGTGGCATCAGTGATTGGCAGAAACAAGTTCTGTTGGGCTCTCAAAGGCTCATTTGTCCATTTGTCCCATCTCCTCCTGGCCAGCCTCCTTCTACACTGCAGCCAGCCCGTGTCATCAGTGCCCTGGTGACTTACAGCATCATCCTGGTATAATATCGTTTCTACCCTGTGTGTGCTGCCTCGTCTTTGTAAGTTCACATGCATTGCTCCTGTTGATTCAGAGGGCCTTGTTTCCGTGGTGTCCTTCATCCCCTGAGGCTCTTATACTCTCTCTGCCTCCTCTTCCTATGAATCTCTGAGCTCTGGGGGAATAGATCTCATGGAGACATTCCACTGAGGGATGAGTGTTCCAAGGTGTCTCCCTCTCTACATAATGTCTGGCTGTAGGTGTCTGTATTTTTTTTTTTCCATATGCTGCAAGAGATGCTGGCTGAGCAAGGCACTGATCTATGAGTATAGCAGAATGAGATAGATGTTCTTATAATGAAAGATCAGGACGCAGATGAAGATCACGTGCAAACCCACCAAGGAGAGACTCAGACGAAACTGATCCTGCGAGCACCTCAGTCTCAGATTTCTAGTGTTCAGAACTGCAAGAAAATGAATGTCTGTTGCTGAATCCACTGGCCTCGCACTTTGCTACACCAGCCCAACCAAGAGAATACAATGTCATCTACACTATACACATAGCTCTGATAAAAGTCAGTCGAGCTAACTCTGCAATAAGCACCCTCTTGCACTTGGGGCCTCCAACCACTTAGCAGAGCTAGTTTCAATTCCACCAGGCAATCTAAGCTACATTCTGTCTGGACCAAGCCCCAGTGGGAGTCACTGCAGCACCAGTGTGCCTTGAGTAAATTGCTTTCTGTGGTGATGTCATTAGACCAGGGCAAAGAATGTTCAAAAAGGGACCTAAGAAGCACAGCTGTGTGTTTACTGAAAAGGACACACACAGGACTTTAGAAGGGAGGACCTGGGGAGAAATTTCTAACAAGTATCGTTTCATATCAGCTCTTCGCAGGAGCGGTTAATCCCGTGACTAACTTCATTTGTCTTTTCTCCAGCCGGAGGGTTGGATTGTGATTCTTAAACTTAATGTGAGCAGGAATCACCCAAGGACACAAGCTGAAACTTGTGGAGAGTGTATTGGGAAAGTGGGATGGGATCTCCATTTGGTCTGCAGCTTGACAGGGCCAAAGCAGTGAGCAGCAATTGCAGGTGAAAGACCTCCTTCGCTTTCTTTCCAAGTGTGGCTCTTCACTGTAGAGATGTAGTCAGTGGAGGTGTCTTTGTGGGTATTAACTGGCGCAGCTTCCCCCACCCACCCACACTTTGTTCTATCCCTAGCCTTCCCCGGGCCCTTTGAGAAAGCTCTTGTCTGTTATTGTGTGCCGTCATCTGCTCCTGACCAGCACTCCCTGTGAGACTGGAAGGCTGTCAAATCAGATGTCCAAATCCAAGGAGGGCATTAAAGGAGATTCAGGAGGGCCGCCTGTGCCATCCACTTTTTAGTCACATGTCTTGCTGCCTTGGGCTAAGCGGTCCTGTGACATGCTCTTATCCTCAGTCCTATAGACCTTGTTGGGGATTTTGCTTCTATAGGAAAGACAGAGAGAGAGAGAGAGAGAGAGAGAGAGAGAGAGAGAGAGAGGAGGCCAAAGACTGAATAAATGAATCCTTTCTCCTTCCTTCCCTTCCTTCCTTCCCTTCCCTTCTCTTCCTTCCTTCCTTCCTTCCTTCCTTCCTTCCTTCCTTCCTTCCTTCCTTCCTTCCTTCCTTCCTTCCTGTCTTTCTTCTTCCTTCCTTCCTTCCTTCCTTCCTTTCTTTCTTTCTTTCTTTCTTTCTTTCTTTCTTTCTTTCTTTCTTTCTTTCCTTCTTTTTGCCACTGCCTGTATCCTTCAGTGTCTCAAGACAAAATCAGGACTTTTGAGCAGGCAGAAGACATCACCACCCCTCATAACATGGAAAAGATAGTTGCTTACTGCGTTTATTTCTTGACACACTCTTCCTGCTGTCTGTTTCCATCATGGGGTAAAGCTAACACAGTGTTAGAGAAAACCAGTAGTTGTGACTGTGACTTTTATGTATTTCTGTAAAAACTCAAGCTTGAGTTAGTTACTAAATGGTTAAAATGTGTGACTTTCGTCTCTTTTGCTGGTCCTGATGCCTGCTCTAAACCAGAATGAAGGAGATTTGTCTCCATTGATCTCTACATTATTCTGCAATTGAGAGAGAAACTTCCTGCCATTTCAGCATGAGGTGGAAATGGGGTTTTTGCAGCACCAAGAACTCAATGGACATTGGTCCATGAGGATTGGCTATTGACAGAGTAAAGGAGGAAAGAAAAGCATTCAGGAGCTCCTTTATCTCTCAAATTATAGGCACTACTCTTAAGCTTATGGCTGCTAAGCCCCTATTTTGTATGTCAGATGCTGAATATGACATCAGTCTTCATTTTTATTTTTCTTCCCCAATACATCTCTTTAAGCAGATGGATGCTCTGAGACATGTGCTTGGGAATGCAAAACAAATAAAGCACATTAATAATTTACAATACCGTCTCCACGATAGGCTGCTATATTACAAATGATAATAAAGACAGATATCAGAAAATAAAAGAAAGAACATGGTTTTTGGAGAAGAGACAGAAGAGTAAATAGCAAATTCCAGGTACTCAAAGCTTTTATTTATTTATTTTTCAGTCCTGCCTGAGGAAAAAGTCACTGGAAAAGAGTATAAGGCATAGATGCTGGGAGAGAACAGGTGGTCGGGGGGGGGGTGTATCTTGAAGCTCTCTAGTTCAAGCAGTTGTTCATGAACAGAAATTACTTTGACATCTTGTTGAGCTACTTGTCTTTGTCTTGTAAGAGATACAAGGGATAAGTTACGGTATTTCTATGAGGATTGAATGATGGCAAGTAACTCAAAACTCCTGCTTTGATTTTTTTTTTTTTTTTTTTTTTTTTTGCTTTTATGAAGTTGGTAAAACCATTCTCTTATTTTTGTGGGCCTCCTACAAATGGGGTAGAGAAAAAAATCGAAGGAGAGTAGAGCTCTCTCAGAGGTTTCAATGACAAGTTATTACATCATTTCTTGTTCTCCATCAAGAGCGGGCAGTGCTCTTCTGTGTCCTGAAAATGGAAGGCTTGCCCACTGGGTGGCAGCTACCATCTGAAGGCTGCATACCTCCTGTCTCATTTCTGAGTCCTCCTTTCTTGTGTGGGTGGGAACTGAGATGAAAGGAGGACCCAGAGATGGGCTGTGGATGGCTCTGGTGTGTGATATGGATGATTTCGTAGCAGGTGGCCATCAGGAACTTAATGGTTGCCAGCAGAGGGAAGGATCTCAAAGCAGAAAACCTTCCACCATGGAGTCTGTTTCTCAGGCTTGTTAGGCATGCACACAGACGGAGAAAATCCTTGAAGATTTTGGAAACTTTATAATGGGTTTAATTATGCATCTCTTCTTTGCCTTGATTTCCAAAGAAGTCCCTGTTTAGATGAAAGGTTGTCACCGGCTTATACCCTCATCTCTCCCACAGGTGTAAGCTATGTCTTCATTCTTTTACTGCCCACACTCTGAGGGGGCACACACCTCAGCTTTCAGTTTTTCTTCTCCAAATTCTATCTTTCTCTTATTATTTTTTGTAGGAACAGGAACACACCATCATCTTTTTTTTTTTTTTTTTTTAAGTTCTGCAGTAAAGGTAGATGGTGAGTCTGTTCTGGTTTACAAACGGGAAGTTTGTTTTTTTTTTTTTTTAATGCCTTTCTTGATGAATCCATTAGTGGTGTGTTGGTTTAAACGTGAGGAGATGGTAGGGTGGAGCCTGCTTGCCTCCCCAGCACCCCTGCTCCCAATGTACACATACTGTTGATACTCCAGCTCACGGAAAAAAAAAGAACATGAAAATATTTCATTGAAAGATGACAGCTTTAACGAACTTTAAAGGTTAACCCTGGTGCTAGTTAGCATATCTATTCATGTCTCCATCAGTCTATTGAATTACTCAGCTTAACAGGCACACAAAAGCAAAACTTGAAAAAAAAATACCCAGAAAGCCGACATTAATAATTCATAAATACTGGAGGCTTGTGACTGACAATTTCCCCCACGGTGTTGAAGTCTCTTAAGAAGCAAATCCTGATCAATCCTAAGTTTCTTTAGGAGCTCACTGAACAGCCCTGTCCCAGGATGTTAATGTCTCTGTAAGTGGTTAGTACCCTAGACACACCGTAGCGTTTCATGCCCTCGAGCACATGCTCTGTTCCTCTGGATTAGTATAAGGTTTGGCTTTTCATAAGATGTTTTACTGACAGTTGCTGTATTTGAATTTTACAAGCATCTACAGACCATAGAGAACTCCCAGTGCAGTCATAATCCCCTGTTGCAAAGGAAATCGGTGTTTCTGAACAGATTCCAGATACCAATTATGGCATTAATGAGGATATACAATCATGTCTGCCCATGCAGGATTAGAGGCGTCTTTGCTCCTGACAGGGCTGTCCTGGTGCAGAAAACTCACTATCCTTCTTCCTCCATGTATATCAAATTGTATTCATTAGGCCCTCCCATTAAACACAGAAGCTATCAACATCTTTCAGTAGTAACCATTCTCACAAGGGAAAAGAGGGGACTCATGTCACTGCCTGACAATGAGCTGACCTTAAGCTCCTCATAGCAAGGAGGGGAATTCAGTCTGGATGCTGGAAATGGTTGGCCAAGCATTCCCACGGAGGACTGGGGCCATGGTGGCTCATGAGTTCCACCGGAACCGACCAGCTTTCGCACCTGGATTTGCTTAAAGGCAGTTTATAGGCTGTGGGCTCAAGGCCAATAAGTTTCCTTTTCTGCTTTCCATTTCAGAGTTTTTAACCGATAGAGCTGCTCTGGGGAGATCGGGGGGCGGCTTAGACGTGAGAGGCTTTCTCAGGTTGGGAAGGAGTTTTCTGACACGAGCGTTTCTGTTACTCTCGGAAGCCAGCTTTTAAATGTGAAGCTGGGCTGATGTTCCAGTGTTAAAAATCCACGCTTGGCTTCCTGCACTGCGCTGCTGAAAGCTGGCTTATGTTCAGGACCCTTCAAGAAATAACTCAATCTCTGTCCTTGTTCACAGTGAGCGTGCATGCTTCCATTTCCTTCAAGTTGCAATTACGGAAGCAATCAGAAATTATTACATTAGCCCAAGTTTTTCTCCGTGTGAGTCTTAACCCCATAGACTGTTCTTAGGGGATTTCGGCTTCAGGATGATGCGGGCTGTACAGTAGATATTGAGAGATAGGTGTCTGACCAGCTTCTTTATTTTATGAGTGTGGCCCTGGCCGTCTATTCTGTCCCTGTTCTTGATGAAGCGCTCACTCGGCACAGGACTGTGTAACAGACGTGGGGGAAATTGCGCTCTTTGCTTTACCACTGGGAGTCACCCAGTGGGGTTGGTAGGCGGATCAAGTGAAGTGATATAGATGATGCCTGGTAGAATTAGATGCAAATATTATATATATATTTTCATTTTAAAAATGAAACAGTCTTCTCAAAAATTGTGATTTGTTTTAAATTTCAGCCTAATTTAGAAACAGAAATTGAGTCTGTGGACTTCCTCCTCTGTACGGTTCCAGGACACACACCGCATGCGTTCAGTTCTCTGTGAGAAGTCCAATCAGCTCGTCAGATACCCAGCTCTTATTTCAGTCAACGCTGGGCATACAGGCTAGCGGTGGAAGATTACACAGCATTCCCAAGGCCCAGGCTTTGACCGCTAGGCCTGAAAACATTAAAAAATAAAAAATAAAAAAAAAGAGTTTTTAAAATTCCTGACATAATATTTAAATATTTAGTGTCTTTTAAACATCATTTATTCATTCATGGTATGTAAATATTGTTAATTTAGGGATTAACAGCTAATACATATGTTAAATGCTATATAAATATTGACATTTTACTTCTCAGAGCTGTTCTATGACATCAGTACTATTAATATGTGCATTTTTTTTCACTTGAGAAAACAGAGGCACATAAAGGCTAGCAAACAGTACAGAAGTCATTCATGAAAGCAGTGGTAACAATTCCTGCACTCAGACTGAAGTACATGCCACACTATTTGAAATGTAAATTTTTCTACCTGCCCATTCAGATGAAATAGAACCTCATTTATGCTAAAAGAGGGCTCTGTTTCAAATTGTTGGTGCCGCCAACTTTCCTTGAGGTTCGCCTTCAGAGATTACTGGGAAGACATCTCAAGGGATTCCATTATGTTTATGGTCTGTACCGGTGCATTTTACTTTTATCATTTGGTTTTAATGTTTTATGTGATACAAAACCAAAATGCATTGGTGGTCTAAGGAAGTGGCACAGCAGATGAGCTTTTTGCACATGGAGATGTATTTACTTTATTATGAATGCTGGGACAGTGCAGCTTTATTTCAAATCCAAGTTTTACCATGGATTTGGTTACAATATTTTTTTCCACTTACCTATACAGGATTTTATCTTTCTTTAGACACCCTATGGACATGTTTTCTTGGATCACTAGTCACTTTCTGTGAGCTACCGAGACTCGTAGTACAAATGACTCAGTCATTATTACTCAATTTGATAATGCTGACAATTTCAAAATTGATCTTTGAAATTCGGAATTCTCCCTTGTTCAACATGCACGCATTAAGAAAATAATTTATTTGTCTCCCCTCCCCCCTTTTGGGATTTGAGGCAGCTTATAACACAGCATACCAAAATGAAAGTGACAAAAAGAAAAGAAAATACCCAGAACAAATAGAAATGATAGCATAATTATACACATTTCAGGCTCTAACTGTTGCTGTAGCTGACTTTCACATTCTGCTTATCATTACAACGATTCCTCCAGGGCACTGAGTGATGTAATAGAAACTGACGTCGATCACATTTTATGACTGACGGGGCATTAGATTTTATATGGCTTGACTATATGATGACATTTGACAAAGCTAATAGTGAACATTCTTCCCCCAGGTTTGGCCAGACAGGAACCTTTAAGGTAGTCAGCTCAGCTGCTTCAAGAGCCGGACGCCTGGAGGAGTTAGTGTAGCACAGAAATGTTTGTGAAATGTCTCCTCTGTATTATAGTTATTTTTGCAAGAGTGTCTTTAGCTTTTTCTCCCAAAGCACCGTAATGTAGAAAAGGAGCAAGAGAACACAAGCATTTATAATCTTCCTGTCTGCTTTTTTCCTATGGCCTGTATAGACAGCCCTTGAGTATCAGTTAGTCCATTCCACCTTAGAGAATGATCAAAGTGTCAAATGCAATGCTTTCAAACTTGTTTAAATGTGTGCTTCATCTGCACAACTGAGCAAGGCTCTCCCTAAGAACAGCCTGTTGCACAAAAGGACACAGTGCAAACTGATGCTTACCTTTAGCCTTAAAGTCATCTTGAGAGCCCTGTGACCAAGGCTGTATTAAATAGCTGTAAAGAAGCAGAGACTAACCCACTTGCTCAAGAAAAATGAGCTGGTGGAGGAGCAGTCAGCTCTGTGGTAAAGTCTGCACTCATTTGGCACCTGGAAAAAGGAATTTGGTCCTTCATAGAGACTTGTCCATTGTCTCGGGTAGGAAGAAGTGAGAACAGAACAAAACAAAAAGGAAAAAAGGTGCAACCACTAAAATGACTGGAGAAAGTCATCAGCATAGATGAATTCTGGGGGGGGGGGCTGGTAATGGTAATCCCGGCTGGATAGCTGATTTTCATCACCGGCTTGAACTTACTGAGTCTGGAATAACCCAGGAGACACAACTTTGTGTCTGTTTTGCATGTCTGTCTGTGAGGATTTTTCCAGAGAAGTTTAACTGTATAGAGAAGCATTAGCCTATGGGCTGGGACCCAGAACTAAAGAGAAATGAAAAAATAAGAAGGTAAGAGTGCCCGCTTCTGTTCTCTGCGTCCTGACTGCAGACAAGGAGCCACCAGTGGCTCACACTCCTGCCCCAAGTCCTCTTGACACGGTGGGCCACATCCCGCCTGAAACTACAAATCAAAACAAACACCCTTTTCTAACGGATTGTGTCAGGTCTACCAGTAGCTGTGCTGTTGAGGGAACGTGGCTCCTCTCCACAGGGATGCACTTTAAATATTAATCTCGTCTTTTCGTAGAGAGACTCTGAGGAGCCTGGTCAGAACAAGTTGTAGGAAACACATGTGGAATAAATGAGATTAAGCGTCTTCAGAACTACCAGGCTAGCGGGTACTGAAGTTATTGGAATTATTTGACAGTAAACACTCAAAATTATTCTATAACATGGAAGAAAGAAATTGTGAAATCTGAGCAGGAAAAAAGAAAGGAAACAGAGCGACACTCCAGTGAGTGAAAGATCCATCCTTCAGGGTTCAAAAACAGAGTGGGTGATTTAGTATTTATTAGACACAGTGGCATAAAAATTAGGACGCCTGGAAGGCATAAACCAGAAACGCTCAAGGATGGGAACTGTGAAAAGGAGTTTTCCACCTGAGAAGAGAGGGAGACATTCTCACCTGTGCCCAGTTGCAGTGGCCGATCATGGGAACAGGTAGAATGGTGGAGACGATGTTTAGAGAGGAAATGGCAGTCATGCTGTAGCCTGACCGAGACAAAACTACCGACAAACATGGGACCGAAGCAAATGAATGAGGAACAGCCCATGTTCGCTTTGGGTATAATGACATGGTATGCATTGTCTGGAGATAGTGCCTTTTAGAACTCCACCAAGAGATACCACTTTTTTATTTTTTTATTTTTAAAGAAAGACTCTGCCTGAAGGAGAAAGGGAAAGGCATGAGGTGTGGGGAAAGGAGGGCAAGAGAGAAGTAGAGAGGACAGACCTTGGCAGCTCCACTGCCCCACTTGCTCTCCTCTCCCATGGTGTCCTTGCTGGAGGGAGGCAACTGTCAACGGAGCTTGGAAATAAGCAGAGCAAGGAATGGAGAGAATTGGACAAAGGGGTTAGTAAAAGCCAACCAAACGTGGTCAGAAGATCCTGTCTGTATGACAAACCCAAGTTCAGAAGAAGTCCATGAAGCCTGGGGCAGGGGATGAAAAGACAGTTGGGCTGGCTGAGCACTTAAATACTGTAATGCAGCAGCTTAATGACTTCGTTATTTCTTTCGTTTTCAGATGGGTGCGATTGAGCAGAGGACCTCGAACATGCTAGGGAATCACTCTGCCTCTGACCTAGATCCCCGACTTCCAAAGATTTGTACACACACGAGCCTCCATAGTATCATCATTTGCAAGAATCTATTTCTGCATTAGACAAACGCCACAAGTGCCACCATGGAGGAGCACAGTCAAGAATGGCAAGTTCGTTTTGCCTTCTTTCTACTTTCCTTAACTTAAAAATATTCAGTTTGGGCTGGAAAGAATGGCTCAGTGGTTAAGAGCACTGTCTGCTCTTCTGGAAGTCCTGAGTTCAATTCCCAGCAGCTACATAGTGGCTCACAACCACCTCTACTGGGGTCTAATGCCCTCTTCTGGCCTCCAGGTGTACATGCAGGTAGAACACTCACATGTAAAATAAAGAAAATCTTAAGAAAAAAGAAAAAAAAAAAAAACGGCAAGCTCAGTGAAGCACTGGAGGTTGCTGTACATGTATGTAATTACTTATTTACAATACTAAAATGAAAAAAACTGTAAAAAATTCTATTTGATTTTATTATCAAACTAATATTCAGTATTTAAATAGTAGTTGCATATTTTAAGCTTGATTTGGACATGGTTAAAGCATGTTAACATTTCACCTTGTATCTGAGTATATCTTCTGAAGTGTAGCAATAAGTAGAATATTTGGTGCCAGTGCTGTGACCGTAAGCCCGAAGCTTACTCTGTCTTTAAATTGTTAGCATGAGCTTAGTAGAAGGAAAAAGCTCAACAAAGTCCAAACTGGCTCCAGAATGGCTTTCCTTCTTACATTTTTCACAGGATGGGGGAAGCTTTAGTGGCTGCATGCTGTTCTCGGGTAATACTTTTTAGTAATGCAAGAGCTTAGTTGGCTGGGTAACTTGATTACTCTGGAGGGCATGCTATTAGCATAGTGGGAAGGAATCAAAGGAAAAAATAATTTACATTAAGGCCACAGACATGCCATACAATACAATTACTTCAGGTTTTATATCCAAAAAGCTATTATCCTCTTTTTTTTCATTATTTAAGCACTGTGGTATTCTGGTAAGGGGTTTTATGAGAGGCAAGGAATGGATGTGAGCCCAGAAAAACTCCAAGAAATTGTTCTGTGAATGAAAAAGGCCTGATGTTGAGAATAAGTACATATAGATTTTTTTTTTCTTTTTAGCCTTTTCAATGAATTGTGCTTATCTATAGATAATAAAAGCACTCTGTTTTAGCTTAGTTTTCTTGTGGAAATGATCATTCCAGTTTTTATTATAGAAATGCTATATGCAAAAGGAATACAACATTTAAAAAGTGAGGGGGAAAACGGTGTCTTCAAATCATTACATGATCTCTCACTTAGCGTAATTCACTTATATGGGAGAAACCAAGAGCATCCTGGAATTCATATCAGTCAGGGCCGGTTTGGTTATGTAACAAAGAATCTCTGCATATCAGTGGCTTAAGTTTCATCCCTTGCACGTGCCTTATAACAGGAGCTTCACTGCCCACACTCAGCTACAGGTGGAAGGATTCTTCATCAGCTGTGGGTACCATCTTCCAAGCTATATTTCTAGGGGCTACAGTAGAAAGAAAAAAGGAACGAGGGACACTCAAACTGCCCCTAACATGTTAACGTCAGAAGTGGATGTCTTGTCACTGACCATCAAGTAAGAACAACCATGTCTCCATCTACTAGCAAGAGGGATGGATGCCAGATCAGAAAAGAGTGGTTCCATGGGCAACAATTTACTGGCACGCAGTGACTGCAATATGCAGAGAAAGCATGCAAAGCTGATTTGCAACCTCCGTACATAACTCAGTTGTGTCATCCTATGGCATTTAGCTTGTTACTTTATTCTTGCTTGGGTTCTAATCGCCAAATAACCAACTAGAAACAATTCCAAATTTTAAGTTGAGTAATTGACATGGAGGTGAATCCTCAACTCAAGTAGCAGACTGAACTGACCACACAGCTTTTCCATGAGATGATATCAACCTGAGGTCATTTGTTTCCACCAAGAAATTCTCCAGTAGTTCACTTCTCCTTCCAGGAGCCTGATGTTGTCTTCTTACTAGAGATAACTGGACCAGGCCAAGTAAAATCTTGAAACCGAAGCTTGAGACATGTGCTTTGAGTGCCGACCGTTTCATAGGACGTTACAGTAATCTAGGTACATATGATGCAGAAATTTTGTTACATGCAAGGAAAAGAGATAGTTGATGTTAAAAGTAAGTGATCAGAGGGTCTCGGAGGCCGGAGCGGTAGAGAGCGGAGCTGTGAGACATTTAGCCTTGCTTCCTTCCCTGAACTCAGCATGGAGGAGAAGTCAGAAAACTATAAGCTTCCAGAAGATCTGTTCAATGGTTTGAAAGTTACAGACTCTCAGGGAGCAGTGTCTGCTAGCCCCCAGGTCCCTGATCCCAAGGATCAGAGCAAGCCACTAAAGGATGCTGAAACGCGTCCCCAGGAGGACCATGGGGAAGAGGAGTGTTTTCATGACTGTAGTGCCTCATTTGAGGAGGAGCAATCAGGGGCGCACATGTTGGGGAACAAAGCCAGTGATGACTCAAGTTCTGAATTGGATGAAGAATACCTAATTGAACTGGAAAAAAACATGCCAGAAGAAGAGAAACAGAAAAGAAGAGAAGAGAGCGCTAAACTAAAGGAGGAGGGGAATGAACAGTTTAAGAGAGGAGATTACGTAGAAGCTGAGAGTTCTTACAGTCAAGCCCTTCAGATGTGCCCATCCTGTTTCCAGAAAGATTGATCTGTTCTGTTTTCAAATAGAGCTGCTGCAAGAATGAAACAGGACAAGAAGGAGATGGCCATCAGTGACTGCAGCAAAGCAATTCAGTTAAACCCTGGCTATATCCGTGCAATACTGAGGAGAGCAGAGTTGTATGAGAAAACGGACAAACTAGATGAAGCACTGGAAGATTATAAATCGATATTAGAAAAAGATCCATCAGTCCATCAAGCAAGAGAATCTTGTATGAGATTACCTAGGCAAATTGAAGAACGTAATGAAAAATTAAAAAAAGAGATGTTAGGTAAACTAAAAGATCTCGGCAACTTGGTTCTGCGACCTTTTGGGCTCTCCACAGAAAATTTCCAGATCAAGCAGGATTCTTCTACAGGCTCCTACTCCATCAATTTTGTTCAAAATCCAAATAATAATAGATAACAGAAATAACAGTAGTCTTAAAGGCTGACTGGGAGGCCATGTACTGTTCTCAAGGAGCAAGGCCCTGCAGGTGTTTGATATTTAAAAGTATCTTATCTAGGAAAGGCTGTGTAGTAGAGCCCCAGCCGCCTTCTTGCTCTTGTTTTATGATCAGGGTGAAATGTGCCTCCTGATGTAATCAGCCTCATTAATTTCCATTTTAAGGTGGTGTCTGTGCAGCTGTTGTCCCTGGTTCTGGCTGTTTTTTGTCTGGTGGGGAAACCTGCTTGTCAAGGCTGAACTCTTAGAGCCACACAAATGTGCTATCCACCAAAAGCCTTCCTCCTAACCATGCAAGCCTATCAGTTGGGTGATGACCATACGTGCTGGACAGGGTCCCCTCCTACTGCCCCTCCCTGCTCATACTCATTCAGAGGCTTGCAGTACAGGGGCTTCAGTGTTCTTGAGTTCCTCCATGTTAATAAAAGCTTTCTGTGACAAAAAAAAAAAAAGTAAGTGATCAACAAATGATCCTAATTTCCTTCGCAAAGGAAGTCAAAGTGAAATTGCTTCCTGAGTGAACGTTATATGGTGGGATTCAACAGCAATTATATCCTTTCTCTTATTGGATCAGATTTGCAACTATGAAGCTTGTAAGACTTTAATTCAACGGCAAGTCTTCATTTAAGCAATGCAGTGGAGATAAATCAAAATTACCATTGGTCTCTCCATGATGTAGGGCAGCAATATAAGAAATGACAATATGAAAATGTCAATGAGATGTGCTTTGGGGGATAATTAAAAGAAGATGATATTCCATAGAGAGATACTTCAGATACATGGCAACATCCTGGGCTCTAGACAAGATAAATAACTCTGGATATGGGACTTTGTGAAGGGGATTCTGAGCTTTGCAATCAGAGAAATATCTCTGTGTCTTCTCTGGGAAAAGCCTGAACTCAAAGTGAAATTCAAAAAGCAATACTTGAACTATGTCCATAACCTCCTCAGTTCTCCTGAATCCATAGATAACTGGCTTCAAATTGCCAGATTCACCCAATACACTACCAGTTTTTGCATGGTTTAAAAATTAGTCTTACAATGTTGATAATTTGGTGCGCTTATTTTTGTATTGTGTTGTAGCTTCTAACAAATACATCGAGAAAGACAGAATGTTATTCAGTATACATGACTTTATTTTTTGAACAAAAGAACCCATGAAATATAAAATCATTTATAGATGTCAAAGAAGAGGAAGAAGAAAGAGATGGAGAAGAAGAAGAAAGAGGAAGAGGGAGCATGAAGAGAGTGAGGAGGAAGAAGGGGAAGAAGAAGTTGAAGAAGAGGGAGGGGAGGAGGAGGAGAATGATGAGAAGAAGGAAAAGGAGAAGGAAGAGAAGGAGGAGAAGGAGGAAGAGAAGGACAAAGAGAAAGAAGAAAGCAATGCAGATCTAATGTTGAAGCAGAACTACAAAGTAACTAAGTTTCATTAAATCTGAGCATTACAACTTTCTTAAAATAAAGACTTCTGTCTTCTATTCCTTCTCTGTATCTGGAACTCAGATGGCAATAGACGTTTGGTGCTGAGTGGACAGCAGACAATTTGGCAGCAATGATAACAGATAAGCTGAGTCTTAAGCAACAGGAAGAATCCACTTCCGAAGATCCAGGTAGAACCAATATTCCACAAAGGGACAGATGCTGGTGAGCATGCCCAAATGCCAAAGAGGACAGTGTGGTGGGGGTTGAGTATCCAAAAAATGGGGACAACTGAGGACTGTTTTTTGTGGGACCCTACAGATAATGGACAGTCCTATGCTGGCTTTGGTGCTTAGCCAGCAAGTGTCTGCATCCTCTGTGTTGAGAGGAAACTGGACTTGGTGATATCCATGATCCCAGATCGGCCTTTGCAGGGGGCAGTAGAGCAAATGATAGAGCAGGGAGAGTAGAATTAAATAGTTCACAACACAGCACATAGCTTAGAGAACACAGAGCCATGCTGGAACCCAAAGAAAGTGACATCTGTGGATATTTATATTGGTGCTGATGCAGCCCATTATTTGATCTCAGGTCCATTATTTTATGAGTACGAAATTACAAAATGAGGTGTGCAGTCACAGCACCCAGTCAAGGTACAATGTCCAATCAAGGTTTATTAAAAGCAGAAGTAACACTCCACCTTGCATGGAGAAGACTCTCCATTTCGGGAGGGCATGCAGAGGTGGCTTCCTTCCAAACTTATGGAGACCATGGGCTTTGATATTCTAGTAGGTAGGGGTATGGCAAGGTTACGACCTTTGTTCTCAGGGCAGGATGCACATTGGTGGTTGGTCCATTAAAGTGAAAGCAGGAATCTGGCATCTTTTAATTGCATGTTATAGAGGTGGAAGTTTAAGATTTTCATTTTGGAAAGCCTGAGAAAAGGGCTAGCTTTGGACAGGAACCCAGATGTATCATATCTCCTGGGCCTTCTTCCCAGACTATCTGGCTATTAAAACCATTTCCCATTCTCCTTGAAGAGATATTTAAACAGTTGTACAATGTTAAAAGGAAGGGCCTCTGCAAAAGTGTTGCTGACAGGAAAACTGAGAAACAAACACGAGACCTTCATCCATCTCCCTTAGAAATAATAGTGTGGACACTAGGATCAAACTCTAAAAGGGAAAAATATCTAGTGAGATGTGAATCAGGCAATGTTAGGTGACCTTATTGCCCTTGAAGGCCCAGTAAAAGTCACAGTTAAGTTGACTAGCCCTTGCTTGAGTATATTTAGATAGCTAACGATACTGATTTTCCATTGGAAGTGTGTATGGTGTTCTCATTCATGTTGGGCACATGTTCCATTGAAACAACTATTTGCTTGCTATTTTTATTGGGCATAGCCTAAGACTTAAAAGCTGTGGTGTTACCTTATTTTAGTGATCCAAAAAAAAAAAAAAATCACACTGGTCAGGTTAATCAATGCAGGTTGGCTCATGCTTTACAGTGCCTTTTGTTGGGTAAGAATACAGGGCTACTGCTTTTTTTAAATTTAATTTAATTTTTTATATTAATTATAGTTTATTCACTTTGTATCCTCCCATTCCCATTCCCACCCTTCATCTCTCATCTCCTCCCATGCCCCTCTCCAAGTCCACTGATAGGGGAAGTCCTCCTCCCCTTCCATCTGACCCTAGTCTATCATCAGGACTGGCTGCATTGTCTTCCTCTGTGGCCTGGTAAGGCTGCTCCCCTACCTAAGGGGGAGGTGATCAAAGAGCCAGCCACTGAGTTCATGTCAGAGACAATCCCTGTTCCCCTTACTAGGGAACACACTTGGATACTTCCTCACGATCCAGCTATACCACTCCCAGGCATATATCCAAAATATGCTCAAGTACACAACAAGGACATTTGCTCAACCATGTTCATAGAAGCTTTATTTGTAATAGCAAAAACCTAGAAACAACCCAGATGTCCCTCAACTGAGGAATGGATATAGAAATTGTGGTACATTTACACAATGGAATACTCAGCAATTAAAAACAAAGAAATCATGAAATTTGCAGGCAAATGATAGGATCTAGAAAAGATCATCCCGAGTGAGGTATCCCAGAAGCAGAAAGATACACATGGTATATACTCAGTTATAAGTGGATACTAGACATATAATATAATATAATATAATATAATATAATATAATATAATATAATATAATATAATATAATATAATACAGGATAAACATACTGAAATTTGTACACCCAAAGAAGCTAAACAAGAAGGATGACCCTGGGTAAGATGATCAATCCTCACTCAGAAAGGCAAATGGGACAGAAATTGGAAGAGGGAGAAACAGGAAACAGGACAGGGGCCTACCACAGAGGGCCTCAGAAAGATTCTACCCAGCAATGTATCAAAGCAGATGCTGAGTGTCATTACCAAACTTTGGGCAGAGTGCAGGGAACATTATGAAAGAAAGGGGAGATAGGACAGGAGAGGACAGGAGTTTCACAAAGAGAGCAACAGAACCAAAAAATCTGGGCACAGGGGTCTTTTCTGAGACTGATACTCCAACCAAGGACCATTCATGGAGATAACCTAGAACCCCTGCACAGATTTAGCCCATGGCAGCTCAGTGTCCAAGTGGGCTACTACTCTTTTAGCTCCCTCCCTCATGTTGGCTAACATACCAACTGGAGATCTGGTCAACCCATTGTCAGGATAGACTCCTCTATCAGCTGTCCTGTCTTGCTGTCTCAGTGCTGTGTATGCCACATGCTAGTGGAAATCACCTCCCAAATCAACTACTTGCACACCATTCCAGTCTCATGGCTTCTTTTGGGAAAGATTCAACTGATGGCAAAGCTAAAACTTAGTGCTCTGACTATTGCTAAGACCCGTGCCTGTGCAGTTCTCATCTTATTGCTAAATTGCCCCACGTGTCAGTGTTTCACCTTTATTATCCTCATGTAAGACAGAAGAAACAAGACACAGGAAAATAGTAGACGGCAGAACCTGGGATCCACAAAAACTTCGCTTCCTCTCATCCTCTTAACCAACCTGATAAATTTTGTACCTTCTGGCACTCCATAGGAAAATATTTAATCTTTCTGTCATCCTACTTTCTAAAAATTGCTTCTCTCATGCATTTCCTTCCTCATTATAATATATAATAATATGGTGCTGTTTTTATCAAGTTCCCCTACTCTGAGAACTTCAGTAGAAGCACATATTGCCACTGATGGTAATAACAGGCCACCAGCCTTTCCAACATCTTAATGTGTTTCACATTTCCCAAAGAATGGCTTGATTGATATATTTTTGCCACTCTCCTGAGACTTGTCTACCTCTGTGTGAGAGGCTGAGGTGTTAATCCAAAGGTTTGCTTTCTGGTGAGCGATGGTGGTAGGCAGAAGAACACTTGACACGTTTAGATTGCAAAGCTGCTGGGCTTTCACCATGCCTCAAAGTTTTGGTCCTAGGTACAGCTTCGAAACATCCTGCTTTCCTTTACACACAATTGATTTCTTCTTCTGAGGTCCCTGAGGCAACAGTGATATGTCTATCTGTCACAGCAAAGTTGAATTCATGGTTTTATGGTTATGGCTCTTTCTCATCCCCTTCCCTTTCCTGCTTTCTTTTTTACATCGCCCTCCCCCCTCTTTTCATTGGATTCAAGATCTGTTCCAGTGTTTGTCTCTGGATTTGTTTGATTGACATAAAATTGATCTTCCAAAAGCTTAAAGTGTTATGTGTGCTTGTTATGGGTGTGCTTGTGGGGACCTGTGCTTTCTGGGATTCCTCTCTCCTTTCTGTCTTCCCTCTGTTCCTGCATTGCCCTCCTGTCTTTCTATCTGCTCACCCATTTGTTTGTTACAGTGACCTCATGTCTATATTTCATGACTTTCCAGCTCACCTCCCTACAGTTAAGTGTTCTGCGTTCTGCTTCCCAGTTCCTGGGGGAGAGAAGAGAATTTAGCCTGATGACTTGTAGCTACCACTTATTCTACCACCTTCGGGGGAGGTGGTGATACCTATTTAAAAGAAGTAAGTAGTCTTAGAAGGTTGGTCTTAGGAGTCTTAGAAGTCTCTGTAGGAGCAAAACTGACTTCCACATTGGCTAAAATGTTTTGATTTTATATACATACATTTTTCTTTTGTTTTTAAAGATAGGATTTTGCTATCATATAAGCCCGCATGCTTATATGTATGTTCCCACAACCAGCTTTCTGGATTATTTACATATGTTCAAGGCCAACAAATTCCTCAAATTGTTTAATATTATTTTACTCAATCCTCCTAGTTGCCAAGCACTGGAGGTGTTGTTGTTTCTTGTTTGCAGATGGAGAATTTGTGGGTCAGCAGCTCTGCTAAGATAAGGGAAGCAAATAGTGGTGGATTGCACAGTAGCTCAGTTGTCTAGTCACGGGGCTTAGGCAGTTACTGTGCACCAAGCAAAGTGGAACCACTAATTAGGAAGCCACTTTCAATGCAAGAGGCATTCTTGGATGTCACTGCTTTCTCACGAAGAAAGGAATCAAATGTGTGGAGCATGGTTTCTTTCTTTCTTTTTTTTTCCCCCCACATCAGGTCAGCCCAGCCCACTGAAGGTGAAGCCTGCCTGCTGATACAAAACGATATTTCAAGATGAGCAAGAAAACCCTGTCCATCCCAGAGCAGAGCTCCCTGGGGACAAGGCTCAAAAAGCAATGAAAAGGGAGTAAGTGAATCATGAATGCTTCAGAGCGAGGCTGAGCACTAGAGCCAGGCATTTACAGTGAAGGGCAGAGCTGCCAGAGAGAACTCAGGGAGCATTAGAAAAATGATTACATGCCAGCCTGAAATGAGGCTCTGAGGAGCAAGAGACATCCTCCCACAGAAGGATTTGTGGAATTCTCCCAATTTTCACAGACCTGCCTATGGAGTTTGTTCGTTCATTCACTGAGAATTATTGGTTACCTCTGTGATCAGAGACTGTCCCTGAGTTCCTGGTCCAAGTGTTGGAGCGGGATGTCTGTTTCCACTTTTAGTTTCTCTGTGTAGTATTGCCTTTTACGCCTTTCTTACTCTCCTTCTGTCTGATCTATCTTGCTCAGGTGCCACTCCATTTCTTCTATAATTATGCTTTTTTTTCTTCTTAACTCCAACCTATCTGTAATATATTACTTTCTCGCAATGTGCTTTACCTTCTTTTAGGATGTTGGGGCAGGGGTGTTAGGGAATAAGTTAGAGAAAAATGCACCATTCTGAATGTTCATTAGTAATGATGGCTTTACCAGTCAACCTTTAGAGATTTTGCAAAATTCCGGTGTTTCTCTGTGATCCAGTGTCTTGATATTGATGAGTGGCCCTGGCTATGATTGCCAGAACCTGCGCATTCCCAGTTCTCATATGAGAGAGGTAAGCTTGAGGAACAGTAAAATCATACCAGGGAAGAGACAGTTCTCTAGAAAGCTTACAAATATCATGGAGGAAAATATCAAGGAAGCTGCTGAGAAAACCAATTTAGGCAGCATCTGTTTCAACACAGGGGCCCTATGGATTATTTGCCTGTGCATGGTTCCCAGTTTTTTAAATTATTCTTTACTTTGTTTTTTTTTCCCCTTGATTGAAGACATGTATGTAAGGGAACATAGGGACCCCTGAACACATTTGACCCTTAGGATCCACATTATTTATTAATGATTTATTTTATTGTTTATAATTATGTGTATATATGTTGGGGCATGTGCAAATGTGAATTTGGGTACCCACAGAGTTCAGAAGAAAATGCTGGATTCCTTGGAGCTAGAGATATGGGCAGTTTGTGAGTGCTGGCATCAAAATGTGAGCCCTCTTCAAGAGGAGGAAGTATTCTTAACTGTTGAGCCATCACTCCAGCCTAGAATCCACATTCTTTTTTTTTTCTTTTTTCTTAACTTTTATTAATTACACTTTATTCACTTTGTACCCTCCCATAAGCCCCTTCCTTCTCCCCTCCCAGTCCCACCCTCCTTCCCTCTTCTTCACGAATGCCCCTCCCCAACTCCACTGATAGGGAGGTCCTCCTCTCCTTCCTTCTGATCTTAGTCTATCAGATCACATCAGGAATGGCTGCATTGTCATCTTCTGTGGCCTGGTAAGGCTGCTCCCCCCTCAGCAGGAGGTGATCAAAGAGCAGGCCAATCAGATTATGTCAGAGGCAGTCCCTCTTCCAATTACTATGTAACACTCTTGGGCACTAAACTGCCATGGGCTACATCTATGCAGGGGTTCTAGGTTATCTCCATGGACGGTACTTGGTTGGAGTATAAGTCTCTGGGAAGATTCCTGGGTTCAAATTCTCTGGTTCTGTTGCTCTCCTTGTGGAGTTCCTGTCCTCTCCAGATCTTACTATTTCCCACTTCTTACATAAGATTCCATGCACGTTGCCCAACAGTTGGCCATGAGTCTCAGCATCTGCTTTGTAGAATCCACATTCTTAACCTGTCCAATTATTAAGGAGCCAAATAATGTCACGCACACAGAGTGACAATATAAAATAGACTAGACCAAGAGGCATCAAAAGCCAACGTCAGTTTTACTCTGCATTTTATAATTTGCAGGATATGTGTGCTTGAACATCTTCTACTTAGAGTTTCAATCCCATTTGCCAAACCACAAAAGCATTGTTTAGCATTACGGTCTTAGTATTTCTGGCCTCAATTCATGGAAGTGCATTAGGGATTCTGAATGACATACCTTACCATGTATTAAAACAAACAAACAAACAAAAAACAAACAAAGTTAAAATAAAGTATGTTTTTGTAGTTATTTTATCAAGCACCCTGCGTTGCTAGAGTAGTGGCTGGAAGTAACTGAGCGCAAACCATGTTAAAACAAAAGACAGTGAGAATATATAGTTCTGTTGTCAATCTCAGAGAGCCAGACTGGGTGAGGATCCACTATGGTGATCCTTGGTGAGTTTGTATAACTCCAGCAAGTCAGGCTTTTCAGGCTAGCTGGAGCAGAGGTTTAGCAGTGTCTCAGAGGACCCATCATCTTATTTGTTATACCAGTGTCCCAAGGAATAGCTTCACCCTCAGGGTGATTTTCTTTGGGACCTTAATAGAGAGGAATTAGGCCACAATGCTAGGAGTTTTCACCAAAGGGCAGACAGAGTCTATGCAGGAAACACAGAAGCAGAGGAGGAGTCTTCTCATAGTCTATCTTCTTGGCCTGAAGCTGTGTCACATGCCCATTCCCATTGTTGTCATGGGAGCACTCAGAGGACCTAGATGGTTGGTTCTCAGCACTCCCTGCTCCTTAGCATTCCACAGGGAGACTCGGAAAAGTGCAGCTCCTTGGGCCCCTCCCAGGCTAAGAGTCAGAAGCTTAGGGTGTGGAGCACAGTGAGTGAGCAGGATATTGCAAGTGCTTCCCAGGGTGATTTAAGCAGAGGCTTGAATAATCAGGATGCATCTCTTGATCTGAAATGAGAGCAGCGAGCAGATTGCACTGTGTTAAAGGGCCATGGAGTCAGAAGAAAATAGGGGTTCTGTCAGGCAAGTAAAAGTGTGGGGTAGATACTTGGTAAAATTACACAGTATTCACACTAAAGGAGGTGTTTTTGTTTTTGTTTTTCAAAGTTTTACGAGTTATAGGTATGTGTTCCTTTAACACATCTGCCTAAGAAGCAAGGCATGGCATTTCCCCAATGTGTCAGAGCATTTCAGCACCACTGGATTGCTCTTGAATGTCCACACAATTTGAACAATGAATGTGCTGTCCTACTTCATAAACATTTCAATATCCTCCATACCATTAAGTAGAACGACCCCACTAAGAGTTTATTTTCCGAATGGTAGCCCTTCTGAGGGGAAACATAAGTGCTATATTCTTAAGGATGTTACTCTCGGCTTGAGGAGTAAACCTGTACTGCTTGGACTCATTGACACTCCATTGCTGTACCCATGAGGTGCTGTGTCTAAAGACAGGGCTAGCCTTTTGTGCTGAGTGTCTCGAAGACTATCCATGCCTGCTTAAAGCCAGAGAGATGGGCTATATAAAATTAGGTCTACTTGCTGATCCAAAGACAGACTGACAGGAGAAAACCACACATATATCTTTAAAGTTTTATAGGACACTGGAGTCTTCATAAATGAAGACTGAAATTTGCAGGCAGGCATGCAGTGGTTTTATTTGAAAAGAAAGAACATAATCTGTTGGCAATTAAGTGACAGGTTTTTGGGGGTGGGGGTGGAAGAGTGTGTTATGTAGCTTAGGCTGGTCTTGAACTCATGCTCCTCTTGCTTCAGACACCCTAGTACTCAGATTATAGGAATGTACCTCACTAAATATATATATATATATACTGGAATTTCTATTTTGCCTTTAATTTCAGGCAGAGGCAGGTGGGTCTCTATGAGTTTGAGGCCAGCCTGGTCTACAGTGTGAGTTCCAGGACAGCCAGGGCTACACAAAGAAACTCTGTCTCGAAAAACTAAAAACAAAAACAAAAAAAGAAAGAAAGAAAGAAAAGAAACTAAATATTTGAGAAGCCAAGTGCTCCTTGCATTTTCCTCCGTTGTATATGAATACCTGTCTGCAGTCAGCAGCTGTTTCTAGATTCCCGTGTATTCTGTTCACATGGTTGGAGACTTATGTGAAAAAAAGGGGGGGGGAGTGAAAAAATGCTGCCATATGCCCTTATACTTTTAATTAAATTTTATTTTCATTCAGCAACCAATTTTTTATCTTAAGAATTACATTTCATGTAAAACTATCTCCTATAAATTTATATTTTGGTGTTATCTGTTTTTCTAGAATTGTCTTGTAATTTTATGGATTTTTTTTTCCTTCCCTACTTTGTGTCTCAGCTTTCTGCAATCATTTAAATCTTACCTGCTTCCCCCTAATTTGGGAAAGAGTTCCAGAACTTTTTTTATTGTGGGATGCATTTCGGTTTTTAAGACAAGTCACTCATTAGATGGCTTCCCTTCATCTTACCTGTGTCTGGTGGAGGATCCTGTCCTTTCCGCTCTGGTGCAATCATGTAATACAGACATTCTAAAGCACCGTTCCTCGCAGTAAATTTATTATTTTATAGAAAGACATTTGCTCTGAATTCTCATGGCGATCCCTTTCCTTTGAACTGCTCTATCTTTTTTTATACGCCTTGTTCAGTCGTGCAGAGCCATAGCTAAGCCTGTCAGTGATGGGATATTGAGGGCGGCTCTGCCCAACACGGACTGTGAGGCATTGTTTGAAATGTTTATGCCCAGATGAAGGGTAAACAGTAGTTCATGGGGCCCCCTCCACCTGCGGGGCTTGGGGTAACACAGAAGCTAGAGCAGGGACTGGAGATCCAAGTCAGAGGCAGTTCCACCTGGGAACTTTGCCCAGAATTTCTGTTTTCGCATTTGGCGTGTGTTTAGGATTTTTCTGGGGCAGAGCCCCTGCCATTACCTGGCAGAGCCCTGCTCTTTGCGATCTGATGGCATCATGGCCCTTCTTCCTCACCAAATGTGGTGGCTGTCAGGACCAGTTTTAACCAATCGGTGTGCCAACGCACAGGCCCCAGGCTTGGTGCCAGCTGCAGGGTGAGAAGTGCGGTAGGTGTTCCTGGAGTCAGAGTGGGGAAGCTTCAGTTTTCTCCTTCGTGGTCCCCTCACTTTCCGTGATGCTCTGTCTCCCGTGAGCCTCTTTTGCTTTAGAATTGTTAGTTCCCTATGACAAGCTGCAAGTAAGCACCCTATTAGAAAAAAGCAGAAAGGAAACCAGACTGAGAAGGGTAGTGGGGTTCGTTTGGGTACTGGCTGGTTTTACTCTAGGACATTCCCCTGCATCTGCTCAGGTACCGGTTCTCAGAATTTCTGAGGCGGAAACCTGCAACAGAGCGTCTGAAGTAACTGGAGCCGGAGTACTGCTTAGCCCCGGATCTGGATCTCAGTTTCCTGAGTCTAAGAACAAAGCCTGAAAAGGAAGTGCCAATGTAACTTTCTATAATTTTTTTGAGCACCTATTTTATGCAAATTGCTCTGTATGACTGTGCTGCTGCGTAGGATAGAAAAAGAGTACAAGGCAGGAACGAACTACCTAATTAGGCAGAAAGACTTTCACCAAAATAGTTAACATTTATCCAGCGCTCAGCGCACCCTGGGCGCTTCCTTTAGCAGCTCATGCGCGTTAGCTGGAATGATCTTTACAATAACCCTATTGAAACTATTATTTTCATTCGTCCATCAACGGGGGAAATGGAGGCTTAAAGGAGGGTAGGGAACATGTCAGCACCGCACAGGGAGCCAGTGGCAGCGCAAAGTGTGAGGTTTTTCATTAACTGTGTTTCAAATAAGCTCCATCGCCTCCCACAGGAGAAGCGGATCATTGGTCTCTGGTTGGGCCACGTGAGGGTTCAGTTTCCTTAGGACCCTGTGTATATAGAGCAGCAACAACACATCACCCCAAGGCTCCTGGTGCTGGAGGTTGGGCATTCAAGTACTGTGGGTTCCTAGAGGCAATATATCACAGGAAAGGCTCTAGGAGCTAGCGGCTGGGCTAGCAGGCTAGAGGTGGCACGGCCAGTTTCACTGGATTTGGACAATTTTCTATGCTGTTCTATTCAGGCGGCCACCTGGCCCCGATGCTGCTGCGTCTTAAGCATCTGATCCCCCCTTCTCCCCAGCTTGCTATTTGCAGACAGAGTTGATGAAGGCTCTACTCACCTATGTTTGCAGGGAGGCCGAGAGCTCCCTTGTCTGCTTTTAAACCGTTTGCCTATGACAGCCTATGAATAACAAGATGGGGAGCGAGGAGCATCTCTGTTGCAACTTCTGAGGCCCAGTGCCACTTCAGCATCGTTTTGCTGCATTCCCCTTTCTCTCTAGGATATTAATGATTGCCTACTGGCTCTGATCTTTTTCCAAGAAACATAAATGGGTCACTTACTAGCTTTTGGGATAATTTATCCAAGTGGATCTGCAAACACTTTGTACAGACATAATGTAAACATATCATAAAAATCATGACATAAACACAGCAGACATATTCAAAGGAACTCAAGAGAAAAAGGCTCATTCAACATCAGTTTGCTTTTTGCGTCAGTATTAGAATTTAATATGATGTCATTTGTATGACTGTAAAATTTAATAAGTTATTAACTCTTCAGGTTCCTTTAGTAGCATTATACAAAAAAAGTAGAGCAGTTGCTATTCCTAAGTAATGTGTTATCTGAGGTCAATAAGACAACACATCCACAAATCACAAATAAAACCAGAAGGGATGTTGCCCTTATGAGGTTGATATGCAGAATACAGTATTTAGGAGCACAGATTTTCAAGCTAATGCCTGATCTCAAAGCTCCAGTTTGCAGGTATCCATATGTGCCTAGGTAAGTGGCTTTGATCTCCAGGTTTCTCTCTGTTACATGGGGATATGGATCCTTTCAAGACTCTTGGGATTGTAGAACATCTATATACATAGCACGGTATGGAATCATCTGTGTCGTTTATAGCGCAGTATGCTCTTCTTACATCTGAAGAAGGAAATTAGTAACAGAATCACAATGAATTTATTACCGCATAGCAGTTCTAACAGCTCAATACTTGAATCAAATATCTTATTATGTAGAAGAGTCGGGTAGCCGAACTCGCTTTTTCTGTTGTTAGCTACAAAATAGGCAAGTGGAAAGTCTCTGAAATTTGTATATGTTTCACTGAGGAAAGGTTTATGTGCTGTATATTATGGACCAAGCTCTGGCCAGAGAACTACACAGATATTAATGTACTTAATTATGTGATTCAATAGAAGAGTTAGAGGGTCTTATTATGTCCATTTTCACGTGAGAATGCTGGCACCCTGAGGACAAAGTAGCGACTCCAAGCTGCAGTGCTCATCAGTGGTTGAAGGAAACAGGATTTGTGGGCGTCTTGGTCAGTGTTCATTGACCGTGGGCTGTTCTGTCTGTCTTGTATTTGAGTACTGGGCACATTCAGTTGAATCTTTTGCCAAGACACTTACTTTATTAGTATTCTTTGGAGGAGTGGTTTTTAACATGTGAGTCATGACCCTCTTTGGGGTTCAAATGACCCTTTCACTGACATTGTCTAAGACAATCAGAAAACACAGATATTTACATCATGATTCATAACAGTAGCGAAATTACAGTTATGAAGTAGCAAGAAAAATAATTTTATGGTCAGGCCTGTAACCACAACCATAGGCACTGTATTAAAAACGAGGAGCTGTATTAAAAGGTTGCAGCATTAGGAAAGTTGAGAGCCACTGCTTTAAAGATGTGGTGGCACACGCCGATAATCCCAGCACTTAGGAGGCAGAAGCAGAGAGATCTCTGTGAGTTTGATGCCAGCCAAGTCTACAAAGCGAGTCCAGGACAGCCACGGTTACATAGAGAAACCCTGTCTCGAGAAGAAAAACAAACAATCCCCCCCAAAACTGCTTATTCATTAGATGGGATTTACTAAGGTTTCATTTAAAGCTGAAAAGTTCCACAATAGCTCACTTATATGTGAGATACCAGAATACAGGTTTCATGACTCAGTCCAGCAACTTGGAAGCCGTACAAGATGTATGTCAAATGAACAGCATCCAAGGTCCTAGCCTACCCTACTCTCAAAGAGTTGCCTATTGGACCAATTCTCTAAAGGACAAAGAACAGAGAGTGTGAGGTTTGGGGCATTAGCAAGAGACACGACTAGCAAAGAAAGGAAGAGCCAGGGAAAGATTTTCCCTTTTCTCACTGTCTCTTCCATTCATGTTCTTAAGCAATGAGTGACACTCTCAAGGTTGAAAGTAGTCTTTCCTCACTGCACACTCAGAGGTAATCATGTTCAAGCTTTCTAGGCATCCATGAACTGGGTCATGCTGACATCTAATGTTATCCTCACATTTTATAGGCTGGACCACAGAAAAAGAAAAGGAATAGATAGTATTTTACTGAGTTGTATGCTAACCAGCCACCACTGGATCCTACATCTAAGGGGATGTTAGATGATGCCATCAAGGCGACCCGAGGAGTGAGAACCAAGTGAGAAGTATGATAGGTTCAATTTTTTCTAAAATGTCCAAGGTTTGCCTTCCCACTGGCCAACTTTTCTTAGTAAACAATAGATTTGTGCAGTTAGGAAGTTTGAATGTATCTGTATAACTTCCTTAAATAGAAAATTACATAGGTTTTAACTTGGCATCTTAGGGGAGATTCCAATTCTATAGGTCGAGGTGTTGTGTATCTAAACTCCTAGAGGAAGCTTCATGTTTCCGGACTACAGGGCCTAGGAGATTTTCTTGACAATTCTCTTTGTTTAAAATAATGATGACTATGAGGATAATGATGATGACGGCAATGACGATGATGACGGCAACAACAACAAAGGTGAGGTCCCTAAGGGTTCAGCAGCTTGCTCATGGGCTAGTGCTTATAATGATATCTGTCAAAAAGGATTTTAAAAAGTTCTAACTTTTATATGACTCAAAAGAATCTTCTTGTTCTTCCTTTGACATCTATGTCAAAGGAGCCTTTAGCCTTCTGCCTTCAGCAAGGTAAGACAAAGCAAAGAGAGCTAAAGTGACTACCTGCTAACCTGCTGTACTATCCCTGGAATAGAGGACATATACATTCAGCCCCTCATTTCTTTGTCACCTTAGCATTAAAGTCATCATCCAGATAAGTGCTATGACACAGATGACTGGAACAATCCGTTCTTTCAGGATGAGTCACAGACCTGGACTGAAGCATATCAGCCTGAAATAATAATAATAATAAAAAGTCTTTCAGTTTTTATAACTTAATTAGCAAATCATTAAATAGAATCCAACATTCATGGTCAAACAGTCATACTGGGGGCTGGGGGCTGTTTGAGAGACTATCTCATGTTTCATTTACCTTTGAGAAAAAAACTTGTGTTATGTCTGACTCCTGTCTAGAGTGGGCTTACTGGCCTGCTTGCTTACGGATACCTCCCCAGACTCCATAGAGGATTAAAGGAGCACCAACATGCTTGCCTTGGAAGAACATTGGTCTGTTGCTCTCAGAAGTGTAAGCTGTTGTAGCAATTGATTATCATCTGCTATGGGCGGGGCCTCACCATACCTCTGTGTGCATGTCTGCTGGTCTGATGCTTTACCACTGTCTTTGGATGTTTGGACATAAGAAAACCAGAGCCCTGGGAGCTGACTGTTCTAAAGGTCAAAATGAAATACAGAATGGCAACATAGATTCAAACTCAGATCTGCCAGGGACTTCCTAATACACTGCTAAAAGCAGGCTTAGTGCTCTGAAAGCTTCTGAAGAGTTTTGTTGTTTTTAACCATCATTGGTTTTCTTGTTGAAGTTCGGATTCTTTTCTAAAGAGGGAAACAAGAAGGAGAATTTTGTTGTCTCTCACGTATTCCCTTCGCCCCTTGAGGATCTAACCCTCAGACTGTTCCTCAGAAGACCTGCAACATTTCCCAAGTTTGCCTGGGTCTCTTCTTTTCCCTTATATTTTTGATTCCGCACTTTTTAGATGTTTTACATCAAAAGCAGTATCTTCTTGCAGTTCTTTCCCAGAGGGAGTTTTCCGTCAGCTGTAGGCTTTTGAAGGGATAGAGCACAGTCGTAGAGACAGTCCAAACACTAGACGTTTCTGTCTGGTGGAACATTGTTAAAGAGAGCTTTAAGGTTTTCATGTGCTCCTTGCTCAGCCATCGTTCGAGAAGCTTTTCGCTACAGATTATGGGAACAAATACAGAGACCCATAGCCAGATATTATTCTAAGAGCCAGAGACCTTGGAATACTCAGCTTGACAGAGGATATCTCCATCATGTCTCTCCCCTCAGAGAGCAGGGAAACCTGTAGAAGAGGAGGCAGAAAGATTGTAAGAGCCAAAGGGGATGGAGGACACTAGCGGAATAAGGCCATCTAAAGCAACATGATCAAAGCTCATGTGAACTCACAGAGACTGAGGCAACATGTGCAGGGCCTGGTGGGCCCCTCACCAGGTCCTTTGCGTATATATTATGGCTTCCAGCTTAGTGTTTGCATGGGGTTCCTGCATGTGCAAACGAGTGTGCAAACAGAGTGTGCCTCCGTTTCTTGTGTCTTCTTTTGGGCTGTTTTCCATGTGTTTTTTTTTTTTTTGTTGTTTTATCCAATACTAATGTGTTAGTTTTTGTTTTATCATCTCATCATATCATATCGTATGGTATCGTATCATATATCATATCATATCGTATGGTATTGTATCATATATCATATCATATCATATCATATCATATCATATCATATCATATCACATCACATCACATCATATCATCATTATTCCTTATAAGCTGGTTTGTTTTCTAATGAAAGGCAAAAAGAAAGTGGTTTGGAATGGGAGGGGAGGTGGTGAGAACTGGGAGGAGTCAAGTGTAACTGGTCTTTTGCTACTCTGTGGGTTCTTCTTTCTTCCACCCTTTCAATGCCCTAACATTAGATAAGAGAGAAAAAGGAGAAGAAAGGAAAGAGATCCCTGAATAATGCCGGGGGTGGAAAGGGTGAGATGTTATCATTAGACTACTTCCTGCTGAATAGGGGTGTGGAGCTCCTCAGGCAAGTTTGATCTTCACTGTCAGGATAGCTAATTTCTCCTTGTTGTTTCTTCTTTGTGCACAACTACTTAACAAGTGGTTACCAACAACAAACAACAGCTCACTCATAGCTCTAGCATTCATATATACTAAAAAGTTTTCAGAATTCCAAACGTCACGCAATTGCAGAAATTATCTGCAGCTGGCAAAACCATGCCTCTTCGAGAGCACGAAGCAAATCAGAGTCACCTGCTGCAAAGCAGGCCCATCCCTCCACACCTTTGGTTAAAACAAAAACATACAATATTTCTGTGTTTGTAAAGAAATCAAAATTCCAAAATTCTCATTGCTATAGAGGGAGTGAAAAGCGTAATCAGGGTATTTTATGTGGGGGAAAAAATCTACTTTCAGTAAAAGGAAAAGAAATATTTTTCTGCACTTAATCATGCCATGAAATGAGGTTACCTCATATCAGGGTTGCTAAGTCTCAGGCTCATTGATATTTTTGGACAGATAAAAGTTCATGGCATTTCATGGCAGTGTTCTGTAGGTGTGTGTGTGTCTGTGTCTGTATGTGTGTGTTGAACTCTGACTGGGAATGGCCATTTTACACAGAACTTAAGATCATACAAGCTGCACCTCATCTGATAGGAATGGCTTCCATTTAGGCTATTAAGCCTGTATCTTGCTAGAAACACAAGTGCTAGAAGGTAAACACGTTGGTTTTCAGCAGTTAAGAGACTTTCTTTACTTTCTATTCTCACATCTCTATAAACATAAGCCATGTTTTTTTTAATTTTTTAATTTTTATTTTTAATATGTGCACTGTAGTTGAAACAAGCAGAGCTCTTAGAGCTAGACTGGAGACTGGCTCTATTGACGACACACACAGGCTAGAGGGAAATGTTCTTTCATGAATCTCAATTTTCATATTTGTAAAATGGGACACTACAGGACAACACATTCTTTACCAGAGTTCTGGAAAGCAGGCTTTGATTTCCACTGTGCTTCCCTGAGGTAAAGTTGTTAGAGTGAAGTGGGATGAACACATTGTCTCCCATA
The DNA here is from genome assembly GCF_907164565.1 of Psammomys obesus. Taxonomy (NCBI): domain Eukaryota; kingdom Metazoa; phylum Chordata; class Mammalia; order Rodentia; family Muridae; genus Psammomys; species Psammomys obesus. Next base: position 22,380,605 of record NW_026592510.1, read on the forward strand.
ACCCCCAAGCCTGCTCAGGGATGGAAGAACAGCTTAGCTTCTTGATTGCAGGATGGAGCTGAACCAATTTGGCACCACCTCCTGGACCAGCTCTACTGGGAAAGTGATGCTCTCCCCTTCCAGGCCCCAGGGAGAGGCCTGAATATTTCTTCCATGGAAGAAATTCGCTGAGAGAAACAGTGGAACACACTGTTTGATGCCATCGAAACCCTGACATTTTGGTCTAGCTGGACCTCAACTTATTTCAACATCAATTTTCATAATTTGTTGCTTTCCTTTAAATAACCTTTAGGTTTTTTGTTTTGTTTTGTGTCTTTGGTTTGGATATAATTTAATAAAGGCTGGACAATATTTTAAGGCCATTAAGAATGGTCATTTCCAATCAGAGGAAAAACCATGGAGATCTTCCAAGACTGGAGGAAATGAGGAGAGTCCACAGTTTACAATGTCTTAGGAATGGAAATACGAGAAAATCTACCTGTGTTCTTCTCTGGCCACCCCTCCTCCCTAAAAAAAAAAAAAAAACCCAAATCTTGAGCGTGCTTGAAAAATTTTTTTCTACTGAACTACATCTCTAATGTCAACTAATTTACTCTCTTTCTCCCTCCTTCACTCTCCTCCATCCCTCCCCCCTTTTTTTTTAAGGATATGTAACTAAATGGTATAGTAGTCCACAATCACCTGAGGCAGGAAGCTATTTTCTTCTTCATCCTGATGTAATATGCTGGGTGCTGAGGAGCTGATGTGTGACTTCAGGAGACCTTAAGGAGTGTGAAGCTCCCTAGTTGCTTGTCATGGCCAGATGCACAGAAATATCCTGTGTGGGCGGCACCTTGACCTTAGGACATCTAACAGAAATCTAGAGTTCAAGGCCCAAGTATCCATGTAGCAAAATAAAGAGTAAAAGACTCATCTAACACCCATTCTCCTCCTTCTTTCTGAGACTACCCTTTCCAGAGAATGAAGTGGGAACAACACGAAGTCAAGAGAGCAGTAAGGAACCCTGAAAATGTCTGTCACCAATCAGCCAACACCCCTCACCATGGTTTGGTGCATGGATGCCCCTGTGACTAATTTGCCACATCTTTTTGTAATAACATGGGATTTTTGAAGGTGTTTATCCCATCTGAAGCTTTTTAAAGCAGTGAGTTCATTTAAATAATTACCTAGTCATTTAGTTAATGCATTCTTTTTTAAACTTGACTAACTACAGCGTATGTGGTTTTGATGGAAAAAGAGCCCCCTTTATGTAATAGCACTGTTTTTTCCCCCACAAAATAAATGCAACACAATTATTTTACTGCAGAGAAATTAGCTCATTTGCAAATGCCACCTCAGAACACAAGAAGAATGGCATTTATTGAAGCACTAATAACGGCACCATGTTAGAATAATTTTATGCTGACGGGTCCACAATCACTCAACATTTTAAGAGCTGTCATCACACCAGCATGAGCTGCATGCAAAAGTACAAATTTATGCTGTGACATCATGGCACTGAGTGTAATTGGAATAAAATCGCCGGCTTCTCTTTGGTGTTTGCCGGTATTTCTGAGCCCTTCCTTGCCCACCCAGAGTGGAGTCTTGGTACTGAACCAGTAGTCACACATTCTGCGAATGGAGGATGGACCAGGCTCATGCAGGTGGGCCCTTCACAGACTTCTGGAGGACACCTTCCAGTGGGTGTTCAATGACTTGTGCTGTGACTGCAGAGAGGGCTACACAGCTGCAAGAATCGCAAGTCAGCCAAAGACGCTCTTTAGCTATGGATAATTAAGCAGCCGTCACCATACGAAGGCTGAGGACCTCACATCAATTTTAGCAAGTTAATAAATTCTTGTCATGGCCCAGGCTTAAGTACTGAGCTTGAGAGAATCAGAACATCAACACAGATCCTTCGGACTTCTTTTTTTATAACATTTTACTCTTTATGGGGGTGGTTGTGGGGCATTCTGAGAGAAACAACACCTGACAAGAGGTGATAGTGATCACAGAGAAAGGGCACAAATGCCTCTGTCATATTTAGATATGGCACAGTGCTTGAAATCTCACAGATCCTGCCACTTTGAAGATAATCAGATGTGCTCTGCCCTGAGGACGGATGTGTTGATGTGCATCTTTTCAAATCTGGGCTGAACTCTGTAATTGGGAACTGTGTTTGGGCACACAGGTGTGGCTGTCTGTCAATGATTTGAGGGGAGGTGCGTGGGCACATTTCTGTAAAACACATCTCACTGTTCCCCTCAGCAGTGTTAAAGTGTGGCATCCAGAAGACTGCAGCTCCCATGCCTGGTGACTCACTAAGTTTGATGAGAGATTTTTAACTTGGATGTAAGGAGGTAATGTAATTAGGGGCCAGATAATTAGTAAACATAACACATTTGTGTTAAGGGATGACAGAGCATGGAGGGTGTTTACTTTGGAGGATACAGATCCTGATAATGGGCTCTCAATGATGTCCAAATCCTAATGATCAGCTCTTGTGAGTATGTTACCTTATTTGGCAAGCGGAACCTTGTGAATCTAATTAGGAGTCCTGAAATGGGCAGATTATCTGAGTTATACATATGGGCCTAGTGTGATGCAAGGGTTCTTACAACAAAAGGGGAGGTATGGAGAACCAGTCAGAAGCAGAGGACAGAAACAAAGGATGAAGCGATGTAGCAGCTGGCTTTGGAGATAGAAGGGACCATGATCCAAAGAATGGGAGCAGGATCTAGGATGTTGATAAGGCCGGGAAACAGCCCCCCCCCCCCCGAGCTTTCAAAGGAAAGGGGCTTAGCCCAAGTCCTGATTTGAGCTTCAGAAGACATCCCAGACTTCTGGGCTCCAGAATTATAAAGTAATGAATATGTCTGATTTTATGACACAAATGTGTGGTAATTTGTTGAAGCAGCAATAGAAAACTAATGTGATAATAGTCTTTAAAAATTAATTAGGATGTTAAATGGACTGAACTAGTTTTTGTATTTGATGAGTTTTTTGTTTCCATAGGAACCAAGAAAACAACGTCTAAAATCTTATACTCCCCTTGCTGATTCATGAAATCAAAGAAATCCCTTTCATCAGGAGGGAGATGTTTGAAGTAGATGAACATAGAGGAGTGAAGAGCTCAGGTTCTAGACTGTATGGACCAGGAGTGTGGCCAGTGCTTTGTTGATTCAGGTCACTTCCTAACTGGTGGATTTCAGCTACCCTGCTTATGGTTGGGTCTCCTAATTGTGAACTTTATAAAATAGGTATTAATCAACTGTAGTTCCTTTACTGATGTTTACTGAAGTGCTGTGGCTGTTTAAGAACATGGCTGCACAGCCTTGGGCATGCCATTAAGAGGCCTTTTTGGTACAAGTAGGCCAAGCTGGTCTTGCTCTAGCTGGTAGAGAATGGCCAGAACAGTTTGTTTTTCCAGAGCAGACCAGTGCGGAGGGAGGGAGTTTCACAACTAAGCAAAATGCAGAATTGTGAAGCCCGGTCCTAGTGCGTACATATGTAAAACATTCCTGAAACTAAGGCTCAGGGAACATTTTGGAAGAAGAGGCAGAAAGATTGTAAGAGCCAAAGGATCAGGGAGTTTTCTGTGAGATTGTGTCTCCTAGTAATGTCAGAAGCCACACCCATGCAGTCTCTCCAACATGATGAGGCAGCTAAATATGAGCTGACCAAGGACAACAGCAACAGTCATGCCAAAGTGAACAGGAAAAGGTCACAAGGCCACCAAGGATGCCAAGAAAAGGAAAAATGGTCTTCTCCAGGGAAGGGCACACAAATTGGTTATCCAGTATAAATTTAAAAACATATTTGTATGTACGTATAACAACAATGAATGTAAAAAGAGGCCACGAGTTTGAAAGAGAGAAAGGAGAGGTATATGAGAGGCTTTGGGCAGGGGAAAGAAAAGGGAGAAAATGATATAATTATATTACAATATCAAAAAGAAAGAAAAAGGAAAAGGAAGGAAGGATAGAAGGAAGGAAGAAAGGAAGAAAAGAACATGGTTGCAGAGCCTTAAGCATGCCATCAAAAGATACTTTTGGTGCAAATGGGCAGCCAGTCCTGGCAGAGGTACCCAGAAGGATCTGTTGACCTCTAAGAGCAGGCCAGTGCCTTAAGCTTCTGGGTACAAAGGGACTTTCCCTGTGATTCTTACCATCTATGAAATCTGGACAAACTCCCTCAAAAAGTTCCATTTATGACCAGCCATTTGGTCATTCTCACTTAGGCCCTGGTCACATTAATGCAGAAGCCACCTAATAATTCCAAGCTCTTTCAGTCACCTACAGCCTGTTAAGACTTGTCAAGCCAGACTATAGAAATCACAGGGTATGGTAATCATACCTATTTCCTACCTATAGCCCTGGATCAGAGAATCCATGTGCATCAAAAGATGATTCATGTTCCAAATGTGGTTGCAACAAAATATCACTGTATCAGATCATCAGCTATTGTCAGACACAGGGAAAGAGTGTGGTGCTGGGACTGTAGCCACTCAGGTCACTGAGTGGAAAGGACAAATTTGTATGTCTAGTGTTACTATTGCCCTCTCTTTGTATGTAAGGCCTTTAACATGAATTATATGCCTAATTAACACAGCCTCTTCCTTCTCAGTCCTCCTCTGAGTTAGGAGAAGAGAAAAGGCTTTGAAATGATTGTCCAATATGCCTTCTGGAATTTCTGTGTATATTTTTGTCTTGCCAAAAGACAATTATTGAAAAATACACGTCTGAATGGGAAAACTTGCAGGAATGTAAACAACAAGCTTGTTCATATGATTAGCAAATCTTGAGCTTCCTATATATTTTGTAGTAACTGCCTTATTTGCGTGGTATCATCTGCCTCTTTGAAATGTGATGTCACGTGTTTGCTAGATGTGCAGGGGGACCACAGCCGGGTCCTAGAGGTAGGTTTATGGTATTGGTGCTACGTAGAGCTCAATCTTATTCCTTCATTTTGAGTGTCATGGCATTGCCTTCCAATTCCTTGCGAGATTTCCGGTGGGCACAGCAGTGAAACATTTACCTGGACTTCAAAGTTAGGAAGATATGAGGTGGACCTCAAAATGGCTACTAGGGAGTTTTCGTGGACTCCCCCGCATCTCATTTTAATTTAAACACATACGTTCACCATTTTTGAAGTAAGTATGCAGATGTATACTTGCATATTCATTTAGAAATAAAATAATTTTACCACAATTAGTTTTCTATTTTTATTTTTTTTATTTATTACAATTGATTCACTTTGTTTCCCAGCTGTAGCCCTGTGCCTCATCCCTTCCTAATCCCACTCCAGCTTCTCCTCACATGTGTCTCCCCCAGTCCACTGAGAGGAGAGGTCCTCCTCACCTTCCCTCTGACCCTAGCTTATCAGGTCTCATCAGGACTGGCTGCACTGTCTTCCTCTGTGGCCTGGTAAACCTTCCCATCCCCCCAGGGGGAGGTGATCAAAGAGTCAACCACTGCATTCATGTCAGAGATAGCCCCTGTTCCCCTTACTAGAGAACCCACTTGGATATTGAGCTACCATGGGCTACATCTGTGCAGAGGTTCTAGTTTATCTCCACGAATGGTCCTTGTTTGGAGTACCAGTTCCAAAAAAAAAAACCCTGGGCCCAGATTTTTTGGTTCTGTTGCTCTCCTTGTGGAGCTCCTGCCCCCTCCAGGTCTTTCTATCTCCCCCTTCTTTCATAAGATTCCCTGCACTCTGCCCAAAGTTTGGTTATGAGTCTCAACATTTGCTTCAATACTCTGCTGGGTAGAGTCTTTCAGAGGCCCTCTGTGGTAGGCTCCTGTCTTGTTTCCTGTTTTCTCCTTCTTCTGATGTCTAGCCTGTTTGCCTTTCTGAATGAGGATTGAGCATCTTTTCCAGGGTTCTCCTTTTTGCTTAGTTTCTTTAGGTGTACAGATTTTAGTATGATTATCCTATATTATATGTCTAATATCCACTTATAAGTGAGTCTATACCCTATGTGTCTTTCTGCTTCTGGGATACCTCAGTCAGGATAGTCTTTTCTAGTTCCCACCATTTTTCTGCAAATTTCATGATTTACTTGTTTTTCCACAATTAGTTTTTAAAGGCCAACGATAAAATAACCCGAAGAAATCAATATTGGAGAATCCGTACACAGAAGTGCCTAACTGGAAGTTCTGATAAGTTTACAGTATTTCACAAAATGAACAAAATGACTGCTGTTCTCTTCTGAATGCCTGTCTGAAATAATGCTGTGGGGAGGAAATGAGGCCAAGTTTCAACTGTGGTTGTCAGATCTTCAAGAACACCGTTTACTCTTCTTTGCCTCAGATTCATTTGTGAAGTTAGAAATTACACACACACACACACACACACACACACACACACACACACACACACCAGTCAACTTCTGACACCACCATGATATCAATGTGGTCAGAAGTAGATTCTCTGTGACATATTTCTTAGGGATGTTCTGATTTAAAAAAATCATGCCTTTTTTTTTTTTTGGTGGCCTTTTGCAGCGGTCCAATGCCTCTATTGTGGTGGATTCTCAGCCACTGCAGCCCTCCGTGTTCCTACTGTTCTTCTGAAACTGCCTCTTCTTGAATCAGCTTTCTCTCTCCCCAAATGTATTTTCTTTGCCAAATGATGATGAAGTCTTAAAAAAATGATCTTTTCTACAAAGTAAAGTTCTTTTTGTGTCTGCCCAAGTCACTTGTAAGACCCAGGTTTCTGAAAGAGACCATATTTGGAAAACTTGATTAGGTCCACCCCTCATATCTGAAATTTATATAATCTAGTGAGTTACTCTGAGAAAAATGGTATGTCAGGCAAGTAAGATGTATAAGAGAGCTGGCTGCCAGTCCTTATTTTTTGTTCCTGGACCCAGATGGTAGAAGGAGAGAGTCTGTCCCTACAAGTTGTCCTTCGGCCTCTACACACACATGGTAGCATGCAACCCTGTACAAAATACATGAATAAGTGTTAAACAATAGCAGTAATGTGACACTCAAGATAAGTTCAGTAGGAAGATGAAAATTTCATTAGTGTCAGAAACAATCCAAAACAAATCAGAGGGTGAGGGCTGCTGGTACTTCTGATGTCATTTTATGTAACTGCATAGAAATGACACAGCAGAACTGTTTTCTCTTAAAGCCAGGCTTTTCTTACCTCTCATAACATTCTCCAACTCTCTGCAAATATCAGCGCTATCAGGTTTGAGAATAAACCTCCCTGAGCTTATGTCCAGTGAGTAGGCAAATTGTGCTGGCAGGTAAAGGCAACAGCTGACACCTGTAGGCACATCCTGAGGCAGAGAGCTGTGCAGAAGCCAGTAGATCCAGATGCTTATCCTCTCAACCATCATTTCATTATCCAGGAACCAGTGCCTGGGAGGGAAAGGAAAGCTTCCCAGGTACGACTCTGCGATTCTATATGAATGAATCATGAAAACCACTGTAACAAACATGTAGAATTATTCAGACCATAGTCACAGATGAAGAAAACTCCAGAAAGCCTTAACTATGAACCTGAGGCACTGCTATGGACTTCGTCAAGAAAGAGAAATATCAGAGCTAGAGAGATGCCTCAGAGGTAAAGAACATTTCCTGCTCCTTCAGAGAACTTAGGTTCAGCTTCCAATACCCACTTGGTGGTTCATAATCGCCTCTAACTGCAGTTCCAGGAGATCTGGTACCTTCTGGCCTTTGCTGGCTCCAGGCCTGCACTTGTAGATACATGCAAGCGAAAGACTCATACACATTAGGAAAGTAAAGAAATGTTAATGACACAACCAATCGCATTCTCATAAAGTAATAAATTCTAACCCACAAGTAAGCATGCTGTTGAAACTTCTTTTTAAATTAAGAACTCAAAGCTCGAGGGTATACTCAGAAGGTAGAAAGCTTGGGTTCAACCCTCAGCATGGGGTAGGAACTCCAGTCAGGTCTGTCTTGTTAAACTGAAACTGAGGTTTTCTCATTAACTAAGCTTAAGGGTAGCAGTATATTTGGCCATTTTTATGAAGCATCAATTATATGTATTAAGTACTTTCATGAGGTATCAGGACAGATTGCTAGGGTATTTAATGCATCTGTAAAAACAGGTATATCAAGTTGGTAGAGATCTAGTCACTTAACTTACATGTTAAGACTTCTTAAAATACTTTCCAGCACTTTTTGAAAGACAAATTAGGTGAGGGACAGATATCATTTGGCCTGGCCATATTTCAGCTCCAGGGTCAATGTCCATAATGAAGCTGCAAGTCACAGTGAAAGCTGGGGCTAAGGAGAGGCCTCAAACGTGGAATGTCAACTCTTTAATGGAGCAGCAGACGGAGCCCCACAAGCTGAGCTCATCTGCATGCTATTTCTTTTAACTCTTCCTTCACATTTTGTCTTTGCTTAAACCATTAAAAGCTGTGTATGATATCTGACGCATCAGTGTGAAATGGAATCCACCCAGATGTAAGGACATTTAGAAGATGGGAACACTTGAAGAGATGTCACTGGAAGAGGTTGTGGGCTGGTGACACAGTTCCGCGCTATCTTCTACAGCAGCTTTGACCCAATCTCTCAGAGACATCTTGACTTCACCACAGAAAAGAATTTCAGTCCAAGTCCAGGTGAAGCAGAACTGAAGTTTATTAGCACATAGAAACTGAACGTAGATTTAAATAGGGATTAACAAAAAGAGATGTTTAGGAAAGGACAGCACAAACCAGTATGAGTTTGACTTCTCAAGGGAGGATTGTTTTCCATTGTTGTGTTACTAGTAGGTGGACAGATAATTTTGGCAGCTATATAGATACATATCAGTAGGTTGCAAAGAATCCCCTCGCCATCCTTTGATAAGTGAAACCATGGCATGGCTCTAGAAGTGCTTTTGGTAGGATTATGCTCTGATAAGATGAAACCATGACTCACAACCATTTCACAAGAGCATTAAATTGTATATTTTATTTGGGGTTTCTTCTAAGTTTTCTAGAAAACTGAGGATTTACAGCAGGGAAAGAAAAAAGGTCACAAGCATTATTCATCGGATATTTGAATATTTGTTGATTATTTGAAATCTCTCTATAAGCAGGCTATTATCTCAGCCTTCAAAGAAAATACTACACATTTTGCTGGGATTCTAGGCTTTGGCGGTGGAAGGCTTCAACCAGACTTTAGGGTAAAGAGCCCCTTTTCCTCCCCATATTTCCAAAGTTGCTTCTCTTTCTTTACTACCCCCAGGAAGCCCTTAAGATATGGCATCACATGATCAATGTTGGGGCACCCAGAAAGTAGCAGCTGTGAAAATTCCTCAGTGATTAAAAGGCAGTCGATGCAAAGCGTATTCCCAGACTTCCATGGCACCTGCCAACATGAAGGGCAAACAATGTGAACAACGTCTGCCAATTACTGGGCATGTAACCCTAAGTGCTTACCTAAGAAAGGGTGTGCTTCCGACCTGAGGATACTTCACCATTCATGTCCTGTCCCCCTGTTAGGAGTCTCAGCCAGAGTCACACCCTTGTCCTCCCAAGAGCCTATCCTGTCACAGGCCTCCAGCTTGGCAAAGTGTTATCCCCTCAGTTTTCCTTTTTGTTTCTATCCCTTTCACTCCCCACCCCCATTCTCCCCACATCTGATTCCCACCCTTGTATCCCTCTCCACTCCATTTCCTGATCAGTTCCCTTTCTTCATCCACTTCTGCTGTCTATTCTATTTCCCCTTCTGAGCACCCTTACTTCGGCCCTCCTTGTTACTTATCTTCTTTGGGTCTGTAAGTTATAGTATGGTTATCCTGTACTATAGGTCCCATAGCTATTTATAAATGAGTACATACCATGTACATCTTTCTGGGTATAGGTTAACTCACTTAGGATGATCTTTTATAGTTCCATCCATTTTCCTGAAATTTTCATGATTTCTTTGTTTTTAAGAGCTGAGTAGTATTCCATTGTGAAAATGTACCACAATTTCTGTATCCATTCTTCAGTTGAGGGACATCTAGGTTGTTCCCAGTTTCTGGCTATTATGAATAAAGCCACTATGAACATAGTTGACCAAATGTCCCTGTTGTATGGTGGAGCATCTTTTGAGTATACGCCCAGGAGTCGTATACCTGGGTCTTGAGGTAGAACTATTCCCAATTTTCTGAGAATGTGCAAGATTGATTTCCAGAGAAGCTATACAAATTTGCACCCTCACCAGCAATGGAGGAGGGTTCTCCTTTATCCACATCCTCACCAGCATGTGTTGTCACTTGAGTTTTTGACCTCAGCCATTCTGACTGGTGTAAGATGGAATCTTAGAGTTGTTTTGATTTGCATTTCTCTGATAGCTACGGACATTGAACATTTCTTTAAGTGCTTCTCAGCCATTTGAGATTCCTCTGTTGTGAATTCTTGGTTTAGCTCTGCACCCCATTTTTAATTGGATTATTTGATTTGTTGATTTTTAATTTCTTAATTTCTTTGTGTTTTTTAGATATTAGCCCTCCATCTGAGTAGGGTTGCTGAAGCTATTTTCCCAATCTGTAGGCTGCTGTTTTGTTCTATTGGCAGTGTCTTTTGACTTACAGAAGCTTCTCGTTTTCATGAGGTCTCATTTATTAATTGTTGATCTCAGAACCTGTGCTGTTGGTCCAGGCAGGACTTGTCGAAGGAGGGGAACAATAACTCACTTTTGATCTAAAAATTACCAGGCCTACAAGTTCCAGCATTGGTCTTGATTCGCTGTTGGCTAGAGCCTCCCAGATGACAGTCAAGTTAAAACACACACACACACACACGCACGCACACACACACACACACGCACACACACACACACTTCTTTGCAAAGCTTTAACATTTTCCACATGAATGTTCCTTTTAAATATTTCATTTTATCATGCCTGTATATCAGCTTCATTCTCCAGTTTAAAATGTGCATATGTGCTATGGTATGGATATATCAAAGTTGATGCAGCCAGTTTTGGGGAAACATGCTATGTGGGGGTTTCCATCCTTTTCCATTATTAAAACCACCATAAGGAACATCTTGCTATATATTTAAATATATGTGTGTACAAATCAAAACATTTCTCGCAGGTCTCCAAGTCTAAATAACAGGTCAAAGGTCACGCACTTCTCAAATTACCATGTACGATTGGTGAAGTACCTTATGAAAAGGTTATGTTAATTTATATTCTAGCCATCCTTTATTAGAGTTCCTGTTTTCTGAAACTCTCCAACATTAAAATATTAACAACCATTTACCTCTTCACCAGATGATAAATAAAAATGATAGCTCCTTGATACTGTGATTTGCATTTTTTAAGTGAGATTGAAAATTTCTTCCTGAGCTTATTGGCCATCAACTGTGACGAGGTGCTAATCGCTAATTGACTATAGGCATGCTCATCTATTTCCTGTCTTATACTGGGGATGCCACCAGCACACACTATGTCTTAGGCAGTGTGGGGGGTTTCAGGATGTGTGTCTTCCTCCTGACACTTTACTGCCATCTACCAGAAGAAGGTGTCATTATGAATAAATAAATCCCTGAAAACTATGGGATTAATAGTGCTCTGCAAAGCTGCTCAGTGCTCAACCCATACATCTGTACTGCCAGCCTTGTGGGCTTAGTTTTTGAGTCTCAGCCAAGACAGGCTGTTGCCTGTCTAGCTTTCTTTCATTATGATTCTTTGATGCAGTTCCCCTGTCCTATTTCTTAACTCCCCTGGTCTTCTCTCTCTGGTTCATTTCCTGTGTCTCTGAACTTGACTCCTTCAATGCGTATTTTTCTATAAAGCCTGAGATGCCAAGTCCAGGAGACTTTTTTTGAGCACCGGGCCATTTAATTACTTACTGTTTTAGGAGAATATTGTAATTCTTGTAGGCTGCTCTCTCTCTTTTTTCCCCCGTGTGTGTGTGTGTGTGTGTGTGTGTGTGTGTGTGTGTGACTGTGTGTGTGTCTGAAATCCACTGGGCTTATGAGATAGACTCGGGACATTTTTTTTTCTTAGCTCTTTAAATGTATGAATTTATATCTAAACTCAATTACTAAATGAGTTAGCTCCTAATTAAGACTTCTATAACCATTACCTAATTAGTAGTGATTTCAGAGGTATTGAATAAAGGTTGGAGATTAGCGAAGAAAGAGCTGACAAATATACACTTCCGGGTTAGAGAAAATTCATGGCTGTCTTTTTAATAAGGGAGGACAGTAGGTTTACTTAAGCAGAAACATAGTAGAGTTGTTTGATATCATTGGGGAGTCTACAAGAGGCTTGCAGCAATTTGAGCAATTTTAGCCTCACAGAAGAACTTTCCTCATGGTGGAGGTCCCTGTTGACCTCTCTTTAAAAGCGTACAAAGCTCATGGTTCCCCAGATCCACTGAGCAAATGTCACAAGCCTTTACTAGAACCCAGAACAATGGTAAGTTAATCATGGGACTCTGTGAAAACACGTTAGATGTAAGTGTGTATGATAGTGCAGTGGGCTTGGGGGGAACATGAGGAGCTTCTTATATGCAGTAGAATGTACTAGAATTTCAAAAATCACACTGAACATTTATTTCCAAGATGGAGAAGTTGACACATTAAGGTGTGTAAGGCAGCTAACTCACAGCTGCACCGTGGCCCACCCCATGCCCAGAAGGATGCTCTTTACCAAACAAGCATCACCATGAATTTCAGAGTCAAGGTCTCTGAATACATCAGGGAGACCACAGTATACACATGCAGGGCTTTCTCTAAAGTTTCTCTCCTATCTGACCCGGAATGGCTTTGCTGTAAGTTTCTTTTCTAATCCTGACTTTTTTTTTTTTCCCTCATTGGTACCTTCACTGACTCAGAGGGTGAGAGTATGGTCTGGGTGGGATGCTCTTGCTGGGCGGGCAACAGTCCTGTGGCCACCCAGGAAGATTTACAGTGGAATACATGCTTTGAGCAGAACTTTGACAAGGAAGATGGCCTGCAGCCAACATCCTAACCCAAACAATTGTCAGATGACTAGGGAAAGAAAAATAAACATTGTACAAGTGGGGACTGGATAGCTATTTCAGGGTAATAAGGCTTCTTTTATAGCTGTTTCAACTGTGTGCTTGAACTAGAGGGATCTGCCCACTCATGACCCCAAACACCTGGGCTTCAGTGTTGAAGGGTTTAGTCTGCTCCATGCTCTTGGAATGTGTCACCAAGCCCTTGGCAGCAGCGGCAGGGAGAGCAGAATCCTAAGCCTCTTTGATAGCTCTCAGTGAGTGGCTGCCTCCCTAGCCTATGTCACCCAAGCTGTGTGCACACAGCTCCTTCCTTGTATTTTAATCCATATACAGAATGTCTCTTGAGATCACAGAGTATGTTCTATGAAAATGTTTCTTTCTTTGACCAAGTATGCTGAATCCACCCACACATTGTGGCTAAAATCTTTACTTTTCTTAGATTGAAAACCCTAAATGAACAACTTGTGTTTCTCTATTCCTCAGTCTGAGTGGTGGAAATTTAGGTCTGGTGGCCTCTCTTTATGCTCGCACTGTGCCCTGTTTTTGTGTACTTATAACGACACTATGGAGCATACATTCTGCATTTGGGCCATCTAGCTTCATCAGTATAGAGACACTGTCTTGTCAAACAGTTTCAGGCCTTAGCAATTTAGGTTACCTAGATAGCCAATTTGCTCTAAAAATTCATCTGCTTTCTTTCATCTTTCATCTCTTTCCTTTTCTCCATTTCTTTCTCTTGTCATTTTCTTGTTTTCCACATAAATTTTTTCCTTTGCATCCCAGAGCACTGTAAATATAACAGCAGAAATAAATCTAACAAATGTGTATATCTCTTTTTGCTATCCTCAGTTTGAATAGATTTTTTTTCCTCATGAAGAAGGCCTTGAGACCTTTTTTTGCCTGTGACAGGTGACATGTCTATTTCAAGTCTTTCAGGCTTTCAGGTGAGTGTATTTTTCTGCTTAGCGCGAAGCAGTTGGGAATGGATAAAGTCTAGAATCTGCTGAACTAGAATGTGATCCTAAAATCATATCATGTTGGCCCATGTCCGAAGTCTTAGACTCCGGACACCAGTGAGCAACTGTGCAGCTTACCTCTTCTTCCTACTGCATTTGCATGATTAGCCTGATGCTTGTTCTAGAATAACCGAGCTAAGACCACAGTGCCCATCTTTGCAGCAGGAGTGTGGCTGCTCAGGTAAACATTCCTATGATGCTCTTTGTTGATACATGCTTTGATACCATTTTTTTCTTTATTCCTCTTCAATTTTCACCAACCCCACCTACATTTTCTGAAATGTTTTTTTTTTTTCCTTTAAATTTCTCATCAATATGCTTCTGCTGTCTCCAAATCTTTCCTGTCTTTGTAGAAACTCTAGTCATCCACTGGTCAATGCCTTGAAAATTCTATCCTGAGTTTCAACTTCTGCTTCAAAATTATTGGATCTGTGCTTTTGCAAGATTTTAGACCAACTTTTCTTTATCTAGGGTGAATGTAGTCTGGATTTGAAATGCTGCAGTCCGTGGGGAAGCGATAGAGCATTTGAGAAGTTAGATGACCTTAAAAAGGTCATTGGGATTCTTGCCCCTTCTTCTCTCTCTTCTTAACTCTCCTGGGCCACCCAAAGGGGAGAAGCTATTTTTGTCATGTGCTCCTACCTTGAGATGCTGCCTCATCACAGTCACAAAAGCAAAATCAATAAGCCAAAAATCATAAAGTGAAATAAACCTTATTTTTATATAAATCTATTTGCCTTCCCCATCCCCTATGCACTTCATTCCCAGCCCACAGCTCAGCCATCATCCCTGTAGACCTGTGGCCACCTTGGACAAACAGGGAAGACTTCTATGTCCCAGCCCCTTTCCTGCTGGTTGCCCCTAGGCAAGCCCAGCAGCAGTGAGCTGCTCCCTGCCTGCTGTGAGCTCCATCTCCTGCATCCCTGTCTGCGTTCCCAGAGGCCAGGGGCTATCAAAGGCAACCAGGTGAGACCTCTATGCCCACAATTCCTTGCTGCCCTGTTTTCCTAGTAACAGTGACAAACCTAGTAACAGTGAGCCCTGCCCAGTGTCCTGTGTACCCTATTCCCTGCCCACAGCTCAGCCTCCATTCCCAAAGACCTGTGGCTACCTAGGACAGAAAGAGGCTTGTAGCCATCAGGGGCCACCAGAGATGAACCTCACCTGATCCCTGGTGCTCAATTCTCTGGCCCATAACTTGGCCTACATTACCTGAGGCTTGCCAATACCAGAGACAAACAGATGGCTAAGGACCAGTGAAAGAAAACAAACAACAAGAGCCAAGGCAATACGGCACCACCAGAATCACATGTCATACTACAGCAAGTCCAGAATATCTTAACACAGTTAAACCATAAGAAAATGATCTTAAATCAATCTTATGAAGATGATAGAGGCCTTTAAGAAGACTCATTGGCACAGGAGACTACTTCTTTAATAGAATACCATCAGCACAGGTTCTAAGATCAACAATTAATAAATGAGAGCTCATGAAACCAAAAAGCTTCAGCAAGGCAAAGGATACTGTCAATAGAAGGAAATGGTAGCCTATAGATTGAGAAAAGATCTTCACCAACCCTATATGACAAAGGGCTAATATATAGATATATAAATATATAAAATATATAAAGAACTCAAAATTTAAACATCAATGAACCAAATAATCCAATTAAAAATGGAGTACAGAGCTAAACAGAGAATTCTCAACACATGAATCCTTAATTGCTAAGAATCACTTAAAGAAATGTTCAATGTCCTTAGTAATCTGAGAAATGCAAATCAAAACAATTCCATATTACACCCATCAGAATGGCTAAGATAAAAAACACAAGAGACAACACATACTGGCAAGGATGTGGAGAAAGAAGAACTCCTCTCCATTGTTACTTGGAGTGCAAACTTGTACAACTACTCTGAAAATCAATCTGGCGCTATGTCAGAAAGTTGGGACTAACTCTATCCCAAGAGCTAGCTATACCACTCCTGGGTATATACCCAAAATATGATCTACCATACAAAGACACTTGCTCAACTAGGTTCATAGCAGTTTCATTCATCATAGCCAGAAACTGGAAACAACCTAGATGTCCCTCAACCAAAGAATGGATGAAGAAATTGTGGTACATTTACACAATGGAATACTACTCAGCTATTAAAAACTAGAGAATCATTAAATTTGCAGGCAAATGGATGCTAGTAGAAAAGATAATCCTGAGTGCGGTAACCCAGACCCAGAAAGAAAAACATGGTATATACTCACTTATAAGTGGATTTTAGCCATACAGAATAACCATACACAACTCACAGACCCAAAGAAGATAAGTAACAAAGAGGACCCAAGGGAGGATGTTTAATTCCCACACAGAAGTGGAAATAAAACAGACAGAAAAACTGCTTGAAAAGAGGGAATAGGGTAAGAGAGGGAGCAGGGAGAGAAAAGAGGGCCAATATCAGACCTGGGGAGAGTGGGGGGGTGGAAGACAAAGAGCTTGCAGAGAAAAGAGAAACCTTGGGAGGAGACTTTTCTGTGACAAACAGGAGACTTACAACAGGATTGGCTCCTGGGAAGATGTGACAGTTCTAGCTGAGACTCCTAGTAACATGGTTCATGGAGACTGAAGTGGCCACCCTCTAACTGGCCATGACTACTAGTGGAAGGAGGAGAACACCAACTCACCCACCAAAACTTTGATGCAAATTTACCCTGCCTACAAGATGTTCAGGGACAAAAATAAAGTAGAGATTGAGGAAATATCCAACCAATTACTGGCCCAACCTGAGACTCACCCCATGGGAGACAACCAGTCCCTGACAAAATTAATGATACTCTGTTATGCTTGCAGATGGGGAGCCTAACATATCTGTCTTCTGAGTGGCTCCACCAAGCATCTGATGGAAACAGATGCAGAGACTCACCACCAAACATTGGGTGGAACATAGGGAGTCTTGTGGAAGAGTGGGAGCAAGGAGAGAAGGACCCAGAGGGGACAGGAGCTCTACAAGAAGACCAACACGGACCAGGAGGGCCTATAAAATCTGAAGCACCAACCAAGTCCCATGCATGGACTTGACGTAGGCCTCCTACATAGATATAGTCAATGACATTTTGGTCTTCATATGGGCCCCCTAACAAAGGGAAAGGGGGCTTACTCTGACATGGACTCTGTTGCCTGCTTTTTTTTTTTTATCACTTTTCCCTGGTGGGCCCACCTCAGCAGGCAATACGGGAAGAGGATGTTTTCAGTCCTGATGTGACCTGATATGCTGGGGTGGTGGGGCTCTCTTTCTCTGAGGAGTAGGGGAGGGAGGATAGGGGAACAGGTAGGGGAGTGTGGGACCAGAAGGAGAGGAGGGAGGGGGCTATGACTGTGATGTAAAGGGAATTTAAAAAAGGGGGGATACAGGAAAACACAATTAAACAGAAGAAGGAAATGAATAAAAGTGTTCAAGACCTGAAAATGGAAGTAGAAGCAATAAAGAAAACAAACTGAGGGAGTCCTGATGGCAAACCTAGGGAAAAGAACAGGAACAAGAGATACAAGCATCACCAAGAGAATTCAAGAGATGAGAATTTCATGCATCGAAGATATACAACAGAAGAAATTGTTACATCAATCAAAAAAAATGCTAAATCTAAAAAAAAAAATTATTTGACAGAACATCCAGGAAATCTGGGATACTATGAAAAGACCTAAACTAAGAATAATAGGAATAGAAGAAGGTGAGGAGTCCCAGCTTTAAGGACCTGAAAATATTTCCAACAAAATCATAGAAGAAAATTTTCCCAAACAAAAGGAAGAGATGCCTATGAACATACAAGAGGCATACAAAACACCTATTAGCTTGGACCAGAAAAGAAAGTCCTCCTGCCACATAATAATCAAAACACTAACTGTATAGAAAAAGAAAGAATATTAAAAGGTGCAAGGGAAAAAGGAAAAATAACTTACAAAGGCAGACTTATCAGAATTATACCCGACTTCTCAACAGAAACTCTAAAAGCTAGAAGGGCCTGAACAGATGGATTGCAGCTTCTAAGAGACCACCAACCTAGACTACTATACCTAGTAAAAATCTCAATCAGCATAGATGAAGAAAACAAAATATTCTAAGACAAAACAAAATTTAAACAATATCTATCCAGAAATCCAGCCCTACAAAAAATACTAGAAGGAAAACTCCATCCCAACAAGGTTAAACAAAGTCAAGAAAATAAAGGAAATAAATAATTCTATACCGGAAGACACAAAAGAAGGAAAACACACACACACACACACACACACACACACACACACACACACACAAAGAACAGCAACATCAAAATAACAGAAATTAACAACTATTGGTCATTAATAATCTCCCAACATCAATGGACTCAATTCCCCAATAAAAAGATACATGCTAACAGAATGGATGTGAAAACAGGATCCATCAGTCTGCTGAATACAAGAAACACACCTCAGAAAAAAAATAGACATTAATTCAGAGTAAAGGCCTGGATAAAGTTTTTCCAAGCAAATAGATCTAAGAAGCAAGCTGAAGTGTCCATTCTACTATATAATAAAATAGACTTTCAACCAAAAGTAATCAAAAGATATGGAGAAGGACACTTTGTACTCATCAAAGGAAAATTCTACAAAGATGATGTCTCAATTCTGAACATCTATACCCCAAATGCAAGAGCACCCATGTTCATAAAAGAGACATTACTAAAGTTTAAATCACATATTGAACTCCACACATTAATAGTAGGAGACTTCAACACCCCTCTTCCACCAATGGACAGGTCATTGAGATGGACACTAAACAGAGAAATAATGAAACTAACTGATATTATGAATAAAATGGACCTAACATATATCTACAGAACATTCTATCCAAACACAAAAGAATATACTTTCCGCTCAGTACCTCATGGAACCTCCTCTGGAATCTTGTACAAAATTGACTACATAGTCGGTCACAAAGCAAACCTCAAAAGATACAATAAAATAACACCTAGTATTTTGTCAGACTACCATGGATTAAAGATGGACTTCAACAACAACTGAAACAACAGAAAGCCTACAAATTCAGGAAACTGAACAATGCTCTACTCAATGACCACTGGCTCAGGGAGGAAATAAAGTAAGAAATTAAAGATTTTCTAGAATTCAACATACTCAACATACTCAAACTTATGGGACACAATGAAAGCAGTGCTAATAGGAAAGTTCATAGCACTACGAGACTTCATAAAGAAGTTAAAGAGATCATACTAGCAATTTAAAAGCACACCTGAAAGCTCCCGAACAAAAAGAAGGAAGCACACCCAAGAGAGTAGATGGCAGGGAATAATCAAACTTAGAGCTGAAAGCAACAGACCTAAAGAAGACAAACAACAAGGAGGACCCTAGGGAAGATGCTTAATTCTCATTTAGAAGGGAAAACAGGATAGACACCTGAAGCAGTAGAAGGGAGGGAACAGGATGGGAGCCTGCCACAGATGTTCTCTAAAAGACTCCACCCAGCAGGGGATCAAAGCAGATGCAGAGTCTCATAGTCAAACTCTGGACAGAGCACAGGGAGTCCTATGGAAGAAGGAGAATATAAAAGGACCTGGAGGGGACAGGAGCCCCACAAGGAGACCAACAAAGCAAAAAAAAAAAAAAAAAAAAAAAAAAAAAAGCTGGCCCTAAGGAAGACTGCAGAGGTAGATTGATGCATTAACCAAAGACCATGCATACAGAGGACCTAGACCTCCTACCCAGATGTAGCCCATAGACAGCTTAGTCTTCATGTGGGTTCCCTAGTAAGGAGAGAAAAGACAGTCTCTGACATAAACTCGGTTGCCTGCTCCTTGATCACCTCTCCCTGGTGGGGCAGCCTAGCCAGCCCACAGAGGAAGAGGATCCAGTCACATGAGACCTGAGTGGCTAGGGTTAGACAGTAGGGGAGGAGGACAATAAAAAAACTTCTTGAGGTATCATCATTTCTGATTTCAAGCTGTAGTATGAAACAATAGTAATAAAAACTTCATGTGTATTGGTATAAAATAGACAAGTTGATCAATGGAATCAATTTGAACACCCAGAAATAAACTCACACACCTACAGAATCTGATTTTTGACAAAAAAGCCAAAACTGTACAGTGAAAAAGAGAAAGCATCTTCAACAAAGGATGCTGGTCTAACTGGATGTGTGCACATAGAAGAATGCAAATAGATCTATATTTATCACCCTGTAGAAAAAAATCAAGTCCAAGTAGATTAAAGATCTCAACAGAAAACCAGATATACTGAATCTAATAAAAGAAAAAGTGTGTAAAGAAGACAACTTTTTGAAAAGAACACCACCAGCCCAGGCCCTAAGATAAACAATTAAAATGGGACCTGATAAAACTGAAAAGCTTCTGCAAGGCAAAAGACACTGTCAATTGGACAAAACAGCAGCTTTCTGAGAGAAAAGATCTTCACCAACCGTACATCCAGCAAAGGGCTAATATCCAAAATATATAAAGAACTCAGAAATCAAACACCAACAAACCAAATAACCCAACTAAAAAGAAAGTACAGAGCTAAACAGAATTCTCAACAGAGGGATATAAAATGACTGAGAAGCACTTAAAGAGTGCTTCTAGGAGGGAGGGAGCTACAAGGGGGATACAAAGTGAATAAACTATGATTAATAAAAATAAAAATAATTAAAAAACAGAAATACTCAATGTCCTTAGTCATCAGAGAAATGCAAATCAAAATGATTCTGAGAATCCATCTTATACCAATCAGAATGGCTAAGCTCAAAACCTCAAGTGACAGCACATGCTGGGAGGGATGTGAAGCAAGGAGAACACTCCTTTTTGAATACACTTCTCAAAATGAGAGTTCCTTATTTTCATCTTTTTAGTGAGACTTTGATATGCTGTTGAGCTACAGGCATCTGTTGGATGTCTACATTTTTTTTTTTCACAGCTTAAGATCATACCGTGTTAAATGATGTTTTTGTTTTTGTCGTCCATTTGTCCTGTTGGGGCACACAGCTTGGCTTTCTAATGCTAGCCAATCATTCTGATGATGGGGAGGTACCAATTCAGCTGTAAAATTGATGCTGACTTTCTAAGTCTGTTATGAAAAAAAAAAAGGGTGGGGGTAGAAAGAGTTTCCAGTGGTTCCCATCTTACCCATAGTTGTCGAAGTTTCCTTTTATTTTTTTTAGCCTTATGATAATTGAATCTTTCCTGATATTTGGAGGGCTCCACAGGGCAGTGGGATGTGCCATTCCCACATTAAAAAAAAAAAAGACATTTACTTCATCATGCTGTGGCCTTTAATAGTCTAGCCACAGAAACATGATTTTTCTGTTTTATTGAGTGACATTCAGGTTTGTGTGTGTGTGTGTGTGTGTGTGTGTTTGTGTGTGAGAATAGTTATGAATTCACAGGAAATGGTTAGGCCAAAACATGAATGTATTAATGTACTTTGAGAAACCCAATGTTTAAGAAGTCTCCATTAGTAGGTAACACTTTGCCTTACAGCAGGGAAGGAGCTGTGGAAATCAGAACACTGAAAACTCATGTCAAAGGGTTTCACAGGGAGTATAGACTCAGATGGAGATGAGTTAGTCCGTTTCAGGGCTGTTGGGTGCACAGCAGAGTTAAATGCTCACTTTTTTGGAAGATGACTTGCCTTGAGTACTTTTAGCCGTCACCAGGCTCCTCTGAACTCTAGCAGTGTTGGACACACACTGGGATAATCTTATTTGTTTTTCTACATACCAAATTGACCATATGTTTTCAGAATAAATTAGAGAATTCAGATAGGCAGGACATTCTGTGGACAGCAAGCTACTCTAATTTTGAGTAGCTCTGCTGACCAATTTCAGAATGATCGCAGGGGTTTCTACCAAACCTAGTGGTAAATGGAAGTGAACTTGAGTCTGAAAATGAGAAGATCAGAGGAATATGTGGAAAATCCAACTGTATTTGATTTCATTTTCACAACTCAGAGCAGTTTCTGTAAGTGAAAGCAATTCAGCCATGGACTTCTGTCCTAGAGCACACTCCAAGCCTTTTACAAAATTGAGAAAAATTTCTTGGTCCACATGAAGGGTGAAGCCTTCCTCAAGAACTGTATATTTTCTGAGAGGCTTACTTCATTTAGCTCAACTCTCTTCTACTGTTTTAACTATGAGTAACTTTTCTTGAGCTGTTCTCTCCGGTCCACACTAATCTGCATGAGGAATGAAGGTTCTTTTCTTGGTTTCCACCAGTGACACCCTTCTTTGGCAGTAGTTCCTTATTGAAATTCTGGGTGATCCAAAGTTAGGGGTTGGGACTAGAGGGGTGCACAGGAGACACAGAGCTTTACAATGCAGGAATGTATTCAGAGTAGAACATTGGATATTCTTGTTGGAAAATGTTTGGGAAGGTAAACAGAGAACTGAATCTTTACTTCGTTGTCTCCCTGCTTAGGTTCAGACACCCTGCTCCATGCTACTCCTTCTTGACATGTCCCTAAGAACACACTTCTGATTCAGTAAGGGTTCAGAAAAGTCTGTGTCCTCTCTTCCCTATCTCTGTGTCTAGATCAAAGTCAAGGAAGGTTAATATGGTATTCTTTCAAACAAAGACACAGCTTCAGAGCTAAATGCGGTCTTTTGAAGTGATGAGTGGAATTCATGAAAGAAACCTCATGTTATCTCATACAGCCTTTAGCTAGGTGCTGCGGCTTCCAGCTGCAGAAAATGGTAACATGGCCAATTGTATGACTTAACACCTCAGGTACCTACTTTAGATTCCTGTCTTGGGTTCATACTTTAGGTGCTTTCTGTAAGGTGCCTTAGGTGCCTCCCACAACTCTGCTATCTGCAGTTAGATTGTATGACTAAACCAGAATAATCTCACCCTACTTTTTGGAAATATAATTAAGATGTTATCAATATCATGTATGATTATATAAGTTGCTTATTTCTTTTGAAAATTTATGTTTTTTATGTTGAAACTTTACAGTTCTAATTAAGATTGTCTCAATTTTCTAACATGTTATTTTTCTTGATATTTTATCTGCAAAACAATTGTGCACATATGTGTATCTTGTATGTGATTCCTTCATTGACATTTATAATCCCAAGAAATGAATAACATTTCACCTGTTTTCTGTGTGCATAATTTATTTTTAACATTAATGGAATAATTCTTTTCTAATAACCTACCTCTTTTTTCTCTTCCTGAATTATGTAAAAACCATTGGAAAAAGATTTCTAGTTTTCTGTTTTTTTTTTTAATCCAAAAGAACAAATGGATGGTGAATGCTACTGAAACAGTTGAACAATTAAATTGTTAAATATTTTATCTTTTTGTTATGACTACGGTATGGATATTTGAGATTTCCAACCATAGGTCCCAATTCTTGGAATAATCCCCAGAATCCCTAGTTAGTCACACTAGCGAAATTGTTTGTACTAACAACTTTAGTTTGTAACTTAATTAGTAAGTGAGGTTATTTTTGTGCCCTTTGTTTTCAGTTTTAGCCTTAGGGTTTTAGAGCCCAGTGTGTGTGTGCCGGGGGGGGGGGCAGGGAGGGGAGGAGCTCAACCTACCAAACCAAAGCCCCAAACCAACCCTGAGTAGTTTCCATAGCATAGGAAGGAAAGGGATGATCTGTTTATAAATAATTTACGTAATTTGCAAGAAAACTTTGTTATCGTTTTCTTTCCAGGCACAATGATTGAACTCAAGGCCTGAGCACATTTGCAAGCGCTGTATTGCTGACCTACATCACTAACCCCCTGGCTGAACTAATTTTAAAAGTAAATTTTACATAAACCTTTTCATAATTTCATTTGGAAATAAGTCTCCATTTATTTTAGTTTTTAATTGTATCATTCTAAGTAAATCAATATACTCCTTTCACATTAAAGTATTCAACCAAGATAGTTTCATTCTTAGAATCAGAAAACATTTTTTTTGTTTTCTTTACTTGTATTTTAATATCCCTCATACAAACACATGCTGCATTCATTATTTACCATGTTGCCCTTGCATTTTGTTTATTTGTATTTCTAAATTTTTGTTTTATTGTTTTTTTAAATACTTGAAATTATTTATTTATTTTAGAAAGCATTTTACCACTTTGTCATTCTTTCTTTCTTTTAAAAACTCTCTTTATTCAGTTTCTCTGTCTCTCTGTCTCTGTCTCTGTCTCTGTTTCGTGTGTGTGTGTATACTCCTATGCCACAGTGTACATGTGGTCACAGTACAGTTTTCAGGAGTCATTCTCCTCCTTCCACCATGCAGTTTTCAGGGATCAAACTCACATTTTCAAGCTTGTGGCAAGTGTCTGATTACTGAGCCATATCACTGACTGCATTTTTTTCTTTTAAAAAGATTATTTGTTTTATCTTCATTCTTGAGGTAAAAATACTGAATATATTCTTTAATTTAGTACAATTTCTAGTACTTTATTCTTATCTATGATTAAAATGTCCTAAATTTATTTTCAAATATAACTATAATAGAATTTTAATAGAAGTAGATATGCAAATTCACACAGAGTTTCCCCATTTTACTTTTCTAACAACCTATGCTTGTTCTCACAATTCTCTTTGGGCTCCATAAGCCTTTTTGAATTTTATCATTTAATGATTTTGTGTCTCATGTACAATAGGAAGGAATATATATTTTAAAATTCCAAGGTTTTATATATGTTTTATGTACAGATATCTCTTGCTTTCCTAAGGTGAGTTATACAATCTTAAGAGAAACAAGTTTATGTTTCAGTTGCTGTTCATGACTGTATTATTCACACCGTGTCTTCATTTTCAAAAATCTGCTTTAAGTTTAAAAGGCTTAAAAAGGCTGGTTTAAATTCAGTAGCAACAGTTGATAGCCAAGCATATCTGTTCACTTAACGGCTGGCTGTGTCTGTTGTTTTGGTAGCTGTTCTTCAGAACTATGCTATTTTTTTTTCCAGCTGCTTACAATACTTCATTTTTGTCTTTTAAAATCAAACTAAGAATGTGGCAAAATAATAGTTTCTTGACTATCTTCTACCCATAAACTATTTGAGAATTTACATTGTTTTCTTCCTGCCTTCACATACTCAGTGAAAACTTAGTGTGCTAAGAACTTTCTTTACATATTGGTATTAAATACTTAAGAAGTCTAATGATGTTCTCACCCTGTTTGTGTGGAAGATAATACTTGTCTAATAAAGATAAATTGATTATATAAAAAAGTACTTAAATGTTTACAAGTAAAAACTTTTTTTAGCAATGTAATCAAGTCCTTTGATTTGGCTGCTCAGTTGTTCTTAAAATTGTTTGGAGTCATTTAGATATAAAGACAGGCCCATAATCACCTGTTGATGCCTTAAGGCAGTTTTCTCAAAAACTTAAAAATTAATAAATATTAGCAGAGTATTACTGTGGACTTTATTTAAATTTCATCAGTTATTACAATACTGTTCTGTCCACTTTCTGGGATTCAATGCAGTGAGTTTTTATACCTCTTTGACCTCCAACAATTTGTGACAACATTTTGTGACCATGACACACTTAAGCTAGCAGTGTAATGTGTTCTGTGTGACTTTATGGTTTTGCTCCAGCTGTTCACAGTCTCCTCACTGAGGACAAACAGAGAAAAGAGATTTGTCTTATTTGTTCATTTGCCAAGGCCTTTTACAGATTTGCCCCCTTTGAATAGAGCATTTCTTATATTTCATATCAAAGTTGGTTTTCTGATTATCTTTGATGCCA
Organism: Psammomys obesus; assembly: GCF_907164565.1. Taxonomy (NCBI): domain Eukaryota; kingdom Metazoa; phylum Chordata; class Mammalia; order Rodentia; family Muridae; genus Psammomys; species Psammomys obesus. The sequence goes on from NW_026592510.1 coordinate 22,406,291, forward strand.
TTCTCTTCTTTACTAACAATATTAATTTTAATTTTTCTCTTTTGTAAATTTGTTTTTCAGGCAATACTTTCTTACATGACTTTTTTCTTCTCTACAATTTGTAAATCACATCCCACATAATGACATAGCAGCAGTGTCTTATCATCATATGCTCAAGAACATATGTCACAGAGCATCTCATGAGCAAAACACAGTGAACAAAGTACACAGAAAGAGAAAACAGAGAAACTATTACCTCAAGGTGAAGAGATAGAGAAAGAAACTCTTCAGATATGAGGCTATGCTTCTCTATTAAAGCTAGGGATGGCAAATGTTCCCTTGCATTTTCTCTTGGTTTCCATAGACGATTCCTTCTTTAAGCTTGCTTAGTAAGAACTTATCTTTACTTTTCCTCAGTTTTGCCTCTCTCCTTCTTTTTGCCTCTTTGTATGCCATAAGAATGGTTGGTTACATCCAACAGTTGCTACATCCAATAGCTATAGCTCCCAGGTTCTGTGAGGTACCTGTCTTCCATGCCTATTTTTGTGGTCTTGCTCTAAATCTTTTCTTACCTCCACAAGAGGAAAGACCTGTAGTGTTCCAGTTACTTCTCAAAGCTGTGCAGGAATTCAATCCACCATTCTCTTGTTGAACTGAGTGACAGGTTCCTTCTACCTATATCTGTTCAATTTCTTGAGGATTCTCATAATAAGTGTGTATTGAGAATAGACCAAGTTTCTATCTGTGTTCATCCATAGTAATTGACATGACTGACTTCATTTACCACAGAGTACTGTGACATTATTTTTCCATATTTTTTGAGGCCAGGGGCTGCTGGGTGGGAAGAATGTAAAGCCAAGTTCTAAAATATGATAATGACATTCTTTCAAGTCTAGTAAGACTGCTAATCAGTAGTGGGGAAAGGAAGATAATGTCTATATATTTGGGGGAAGGGCAGAACTCCTTCCCCATGATGGAGCCGGTGATATGAAGGATGATTTTCTTGCTGTCATTATTTTATGTGTTAACTCAGTGGCCCAGCAAATACTCATACTAGATCATAGTTCTGTGCATCTTTGCACGGCCTCAGGGACTTAGACCTGACCGGGGTGATGACAGGATGAAGAAATGACAAACACAGACAGGTACAGAGAAACAGCTGGGATCAATTAGACTGGACTCTCTCATTGAGAAGCCTCATTTCTTTGAGCCTCAACTTAGTAGGAAAGCTTTCTGATTTTTTCCATCGACTTGAGGCTACAGTGACAAGACTATGCCCGTGTCAAGGGCACATTCACTCTGGACTTCACTCACTCTTGAGACCCTCCATTTTTTATTTCTTAGATGTTCAGTATGGAACTTCAAGTTTAGTGCAGGGGAAGTTCTGGACACTAGACTTCAGAGGAAAAGAAGGAAGATAAGAACAGCTGCTGTGTCTAACAAAACCAAAAGGAACGTTCTAGCAAGTTTAAGGGATGAAGCCTTGAAGCTGGTGAAGGATACTTTTTGCAATGTTTGCAGCAGAAACATTCTGATCATAAGCCTTTTGCTTTGCTAGGATGTGCCAGTATAATTGGGCACATCAATGTTGTCATTATTGTGGGTCAAACACCCAGAAAGTACACCCCAACTAATTCCCAGTTATCCTGTCTAAATCACTTGAGTGTGTAGTCTGCCCCAAACAGCTGAAGGAAGCCCGTTAGGACTCCAAGTAGTTAGAGCAGCACCCCCAACACGGAATGACCCATTAGTATAAACAGGTGTGGAAGGTTGTGATCAAGCCACTAGGTGAAAAAGCACTGGTCTTACCTTCACAGACATGATTACCAGTCACAGAGAAGATATTGCCACCAGAATCTTTCCTCTCACCCAGCTGCTTTTGGGCACTCAATCAGCCATGCCCTCTAGGGCACCTCAGCTGCTCTTTGTTCTGATATACAATAAGCAGTACCGGTGAGCCCTGAAGCTGCTGTTGCCTATATGCTGGTGGGCCCAGCAGCCACCATGGGAGACAACACATGGGAGGTGGTTTTGTACCTACCTTCCATTCTGTGCTGGGATTTTGTCTAGCTTGAGCTTGTGCATGATGCCGTAAGTTCTTTGAGTTTATGTGTGTACTGCCTTGCTGTGATTGGAAGACACGGTTTCCTTATAGTCATTTCCTTCTTTCTGTCTGTAGCGAACCCTAAATTTTGGAAGGAAGGGGTGTGATATAGTCATCTTTAGGGCTGAACATTTCACAGTCTCCTGTTCTCTGCATATTGGTCAATTGAAGTTTCTCGATTAGTATTGATGTTTTAATCTATAGGTATAATGATAAGTCATTAGGCGTCAGCTTCCAGAATAATAGTAATATGTTCTTTTCTAATGTCTATGAGGTTATATACCTATAGGACCTTACTGGCCAACAAATTCAGAAGAAATAACCCATTCTTGTCACCCAATTTTTGTTGTTGTTAGTTCCTGGTATACTAGGGGGAATGTCTTCCCATTATAGGTAATGCCATTTTAGCTCTCTTTCTCTCCCCGTGTGTGTGTATGTGTGTGTGTGTGTGGTGTTAAGTTAGGAAGCTTCTTTGGTAATACATTTATATATGGCTTTTTCAAAAGGCTTTTAGTGTTAGTTATTCCTCTCCATATTACTAATTCTCTGCTCTCCGCTGCTTCTATCTCCTGCTACACTTAAATTTAACAGCTCTTGTTCCATTACTGCCCTTTAACTCTATATAGCACAGTGCATCTACTCCCATGAAAGCCCCTCTACCACAACTCCATACTAATTTCCTAACTTCCACGAGGACACCAAAAGAAACACACCTGTCTGAAGATTTAAAACCAGCATCCACAGAGATGAGAACATTTGTTACATTTCTCTTTCCGAGTCTGGATTGCTTCACTCAAAACAACTGTTTCTAGCTCTATCTATTTACCTGTAAATCCTGTAATTTAATTTTTTAACAGCCGAATAATATTCCTTTATGCAAATATACTACATTTTCATTATTTACTCATCATTTGATGAGCATACAGACTTTTTCTTTTCCTAGATATCTTAACTAGAGCAGCAGTGAGCATGAATGGTCAGATATCTTTATTTTCGGATATAGTGTTCTTTGAGCATATGCCCAAGAGTGGTATATCTGTATAAGGTGGTACATCTATTTCTAGCCCTGTGAGGAACATCTACACTGATTTCCATACTGGGTGGATTAGTTTGTTCTCTCATCAGCAGTGCATATGTGTTCTCCTCTTCCTCCCTACATCATTTGCACCTTGTATTTGTCATCTTTTTCTTTTTTTTTTAAATCTCAACATTTCTGATTGTAGTAAGATAAATTATCAAAGTAGTTTTAATTTGCATTTCTCTGATGGCTAAGGATGGAGAATATTTTTAAAAAATCTTTTCATTCATTTGTATTTCATGGTTTGAAAATTCTAGTTTCATGATCAAACAAACTGGGATGTTTGTTTTCTTGATGTTTAGATTTTTTAGTACTTTTCATGTTACAAATATTAATCTTCAGTCAGATGTATATCCCATTAAACCTTTTTCCCATTTTTTAGGCCAAATCTTTGCTTGAATGATGGTGTCCTTTGCTATTAAAATCCTTTTATGAGTTCATGCACACATCATGAATGTGATGACTGGTCTTAATGTCAAGATGACACACAAACTAGAGTTATCTGAATAGAGGAAACCTTAATTGAGAAACTGCTTCCCTAAGATCTGTTTGTAAGGCATTTTCTTACTGATGTGATTTAGTTACTGATGTGGGAGGGCTCAACCCATTGTGGATGGGTTTATCTCTGGGCTGGTGGTCCTGGGTTCTACAAGAAAGCAGGCTGAGCAAGACATGAGGAGCAAGCCAATAATCAGCAGTCCTCCATGGCCTCTGCATCAACTGCTGCCTCCAGGTTCCTGCCCTGTTTGAGTTCCTGTCCTGACTTTCTTCCATGATGAGCAATGATATGAAAATGTAAGTCAAATAAATCCCTTCCTCCCCAATTAGCTCTTTTGGTCATGGTGTTTCATTGCAGCAATAGAAATCTTAAGGAAGACAATGAAGTATCATGTATTAATTATCATCTTAATGCTTGCACTGTTAGGGTCCTGAAGAAAGTCCTTTACTGTAGCAGTGAGTTAAAGTGTATTCCCTTTCTTCTCTTTTGTGAGATTCAGGGCAGTAGATCTCATGTTGGGGGCTTTGATACATTTGGAGATGAGTTTTCTGCAGGGAGTAAGATAAAGATCTAGTTTCATTTTTCTTGCATGTGGTTATCCTGGTGACCAATACGATTTACTGAAGATGCTGTCTTTTTTCCAAAGCATATTGTTGGCCTCTTTGTCAAATATGAGGTGAATAAGAATGTTAGCTTATACATGGGTTTTCAGTTCTATTCCACTGATTAATGAACACATTTTTTGCCATTTCTATGCTGTTTTTTTTATTACTATAGTTTTGTAACCTAACTTGAAATACAGGATGATCTAAGAGTTATTTTATTGTCCAGGATTGTTTTGGCTATTCTTTACCATAGGATTTAGGATTGTTTTTTTCAATTTCTTTGAAGAATTGCACCAAAATTTTTGATGAGGATTGCACTGAATTTATAGAATGCTTTTTATAGAATGTCCATTTTCACTACATTATCCTACCAACTCACTAGCATGGTTCATATTTCCATCTTCTGGTGTCTCCCTCACTTTCATTTTTTCAGTGTCTTAATATTTTCTTCATACAATTCTTTCACTTCCTGTACAAGATTTATTCCAAATATTTTTGAAGGCTATTAGCAATGTTTTTGTTTCATTGATTTCTTTCTCTGTATGTTTGTTATTTGTCTATTGGAAGGCTACTGATGTGTGTGTGTGTGTGTGTGTGTGTGTGTGTGAATGTTGTACTCTGAAATTTTGTTGATTATGTTTATAAGCTGTAGGAATTATTTTTTCCTCCTGTATGATCTGTCTGTTGGTCAGTGATATATTGAAATAATCCACTACCACTATGCTTTTGTCAACCTGTGAATTTAAAGCTAACAGTTTCTTTTGTGAAATTGGATGACCCGATCTTTGTTGCACATGTTTAGCTTGGATCTTATTGGTGGTTTCTCCTTTAATGACCAAGAAGTTTTTCTCCTTATCTCTTGACAATTTTTTGTTTGAAGTCTATTTTGTCAGACACCAGAATAGCAACACCTGTTTGTCTCTTATCTACATTTGTTTGTAATACCTTTTCTATTATTTTACCTTAAGGTAGTGTATATTTGTGATGGTGAGGTGTGTTTATTGGAAGCGGCAAAAAAAAATAAAAAATAAAAAATAAAAAATAAAAATAATCCAATCTGTTAGATTTGTCTTTTTATTAAAGAGTTTCACCTATTAACATTAAGAGTTATAATTAAACAATATGTATTTGCCTGTCATTTTGCTGCTTTTTTTGTGTTTTGCTAGACATGATTTGATTTGATCTTCTAAAATTGCCTTGGACATGTTTCACTGTTTGTTAAAATCTAAGTATTCCCTATAGTATCTTTGGAAAGCCTAGCTCAGGGTTCATACACTCCTTAAATCTGTATTTATTATGGGACTTTTTCTTTTTCCTTTGATTATGACTGAAAGTTTTGCTGGGTATAGTAGTTTGTGTTGGGATCTGTGGTATTTTACAACTTGTGGAATAAGCCCTCTGGCTTTTATGGTCTTCATTGAAAACTCAGCTGTTATTCTAATGGGCCTGCCTTTATATGTGACTTTATCTTTCTTGCAGCTTTCAATACACTACTTCTTTCAGTACAGTTAGTGGTGGCCATGTTGGGGGGTGCAAAAGGCAGTATATAGTTCTTAGCTATGCCATAAGGGTGGTTGGAGTTGCCCATTTGAGTCAAGGCTATTTTTAGAGAAGGCTGGGCTGGAGTTTAACAAAGTGTTGGTAGAGTTGGCAACTTGAGTCTAGGGCTCTACAGTGGTACAGAATTTGTTTTGTGAGCCTAGGCTTCATACCTAAAGAAGAGTGGCTAAAGGGTGTGTGCCAAGGGCACAGGTATGATGTATAGTCCTCAGTATAGTGATAAAGGTGGATGGAATGGACAGTGTGCCTAAGCTCCCTACCTAGAAAGTGTCTGCTGGTTGGCAGTCTGAGGGATAGTTTGAGTTGGCAACAGGAGGCTAGGGTCCCTTCTTAGAGATGGGGCAAGCATGTACACATTGGGTAGAGTTGGTTGTTTGATTCTGGGGCTCCTACCTGAAGTAGGGGACAATAGAGGGGGAAGTAAGGCAGGCGTGAGGCATGGGATCCTTTGGCAGGTAATCAGGGTGGTTGGAGTATCACTGTGTAGCTCAGATTGATCTCAAACTCATAATCTTCCTCCCTCAGCCTCTTAAATGCTGGTATAACAGGAATAAATAACCATGCCTGAAAGATTTTCTATTTACAGAATCTTGAATTTGTGATGTAATGTTGAGGATCATTTGTGCATCTTGGTCTATAAAGTTATCATCAAGAATAAACATTATCTACGTGCAGTCCACTTCATGGTAACTATTCAGAAAATTCTAGTTATTATGATGACTATAAATTTTTCTATTACTATTGATAAAGGATTAAGAGGAACATTTACATGAATCATCATCTTCAGCATTCAAAACTTTCAGATACAAAAAGCTGAATTACAATATATATATGCAGACATATGCATCTGTATAAGTCAAATCTTTCTCGTGAGGTTGAAAACAATCATTTTTTTCTAACTCGTCACTGACTCTATTGTCCAGTAGATCAGATCCTTTCTTCTAAAACTTGACATAGCTACTAATTCCCATGAGGGACTCCTTGCATGCCTTTCACTTAGCTTGCACTCATGATTCATCTGTTCTATTGAGTGTCTTAGACAGGGTTTCCATTGCTGCGAAGAGACACCATGACCAAGACAACTCTTACAAAGCAAATCATCTAATTGGGGCTGGTTTACAGTTTCAGAGGTTCAGTCCATTGTTATCATGGTGGGAAGCATGGCAGTGTCCCGGCAGCCATGGTGCTGGAAGAGGAACTGAGACACAGCTTGTTTCAGAGGCAACAAGGAGGAAACCTGTGTTGCATTTGTGATGGAAGTTCAGCATAGAAGACTTCTAAGCCTGCCTCCTACAGTGACACACTTCCTCAAACAAGGCCACATCTTCTAATAGTGCTGCTCCCCATGGGCCAAGCATTTAAACATGCAAGTCTATTCAGGGTCATACATATTCAAATTACCACATTGACTATAGCACAATTCCCTTCAACTGCTGAACAATATGATTTTCCATGGATGTAACACATTGCTTGTTTATCTATGCAGTAGTTTATGGGATATTTCCAGTTTGTTCATCTTAGGATTGAAGCAGATATGAGCATTCCCCGGACACATTGTTCTGTGGTCACCAGAAGCCTTTTCTTCTGAAGTGGTACACCACTTGTATAAGCCATCACCTATTCCTTAATGATCTACTCTCCATAAGCCCCACTATGGGGAGACAGGGTGACCTTGTGATTCTATTTCCTTAGCCCTGCTTATTGGATAAAGTAGACACTTAACCCTTAGATAGTGGAATATTATTATTATTTTTTTTTCTGAGGAGCTGAAGTTCTTTAGTTGTGACAGGCTTGAAAAGGCAAAGTAAGTCAGTCCATCAAAGCAGTTCAGACAGAAACAGAAGCAAGGAGCCATACAACCTATCTAGGCAACAGTAATTTTTAGTGCTAGTAAATATAAAGGGAATTCTTAGATTTCTGTTTCCTAGTAGTGTTTTCCACATTTGTTTGTTATAATTGAGGGAGTCTCACATTCTTTTTTTAAATTTAATTTTATTTATATATTTATTTATTATAATTTATTAACTTTGTATCCCTGCCGCAGCTCCCTCCCTCATTGCCTCCTACCCACCCTCTCTCTGCTTCCCCAATGCCCTTTCCCTCATCCCCTGATAGGGGAGGACCTCCTCCCTTCTATCTGACCCTAGCTTCTCAGGTCTCATCAAAGCTGGCTGCATCATCTTTCTCAAATGGCAAAAACACTTAAAGAAATGCTCAACATCCTTAGTCATTCAGGAAATGCAAATCAAAATGATCCTGAGATTTCACCTCAGACCTATCAGAATGGTTAAGATCAAGGGATGATGCATGCTGGAGAGGATGTGGAGAAAGGTGAACCCTCATCCATTGCTGGTGGGAGTATAATCTTATACAACCACGTTGGAAATCAATCTGGTGCTTCCTCAGAAAATTAGAATAGTGCTACCTCCCAATCCAGCCATACTACTCCTAGGCACAAACCCAAAAGATGCCCTGCCATTCAGTAAGGACATTTGCTCAACCATGTTCATAGCAGCTCTATTCATAATAGCCAGAATCTGGAAACAACCTAGTATCCCTCAAAGGAAGAATGGATACAGAAAGTGTCATGCAGAGCAGATTCTCACATTCTTAAGGGCAAAGCAAACAGAATTTTCTGTTAGCAACATGTACTGCTTGCTCGGTTTAACATGGATGTTTGCAATGCAAGTCCTCACAACACCAGCTGTGACATCAGGTGGGACAGAGACAATGGAAAACCACATCTTGTCACATTTATTGACCTCAGTTTGAAAGTGATCTGACAAAAGCGCATAAAAAGATCAGAACTTGGAAAAGGGCTCCAAGGGAGCTGCTGCCGAGGCTGGTGTCCTAACCTGGGTCTGTTCATGCTTTGTAGGATGGTAGGAAAGATTCATTGAAGCTTGGGGAGAAATCTTGGAAAAACTCTTAGTGTTTTATCCTAGTGGGACTCAGCTATTTCTTATGAAGCTCAATATGTTCTGGTTCATTGACCTTGGGGTTAGTAAGTTGGGCTATAGATGAAAGAACATTTAACTTGGCCTTCAGAACCAGGATCCGCCCTGATTTCATCATTTGTTAGCTATGAATTTTGCACCTGTCATTTAATCTTGCAGAAAAGTCTGTATTTCATGGACACAGCAGGAATATGATGGCTGATGACACAAGATAATGTTTGCAAAGTGGCTAGCAAATCACTGTGCTCAGTAGATGCCTGTTCAACACGAATGAATGCTTGGCAAACAGCAAAAACAAATGCTGCAGAAAATGTCAGTGGATGCTAGCAACGAGGCTGTAAGTTGGACGAATATTTAAAAAGCATTCCCCAGAGCACTTTAATTTTTCTCAGTAGAAGGACAGGGTTGACACAGGGGACCCCCTTTTAAATAGGAGATAATAAACAAGAGGGGCTGCCATTGATTATTTCCTTCTCCTTGGACCGCAGGTCTTTTATAGATTGGAGCTGACACATGCTTAGGAAACCTAGGCAGATCAACTGCTTGGCTCCTCACAGGCCGCTTGTGATTTTAGCTAGAGTAAGCTTAACATGAATGTCCCCTTTGTGGACTGTTCTGTTCTGTTTTCCTTAGGTGCAAAATGCTAGGCTGGTCAAGATCTAGAAACATGTTGTTCCATTGTAATAGGATATTCATTTAAAATGAGAGCTGTACAGCTTGGAAGAGACTGTGCTAGCATCAGATTCAGCAAGCAGTGGGAAAATCGGCACAATCCTCTGGACTCGGAGCCTCAAGTTCACAGGGCTGGAGATACTTCTGGCTAAGAGCCACCGCCTCCTGGTGTAGAAACCTCATGTCTGCTTCCTCACGGGCAGTAAACACATTGCAAACAAATCCTCCTATGCCTTCCCTTCCTCTTGAACCTATTGTTTCTTCACTTAACAGTTTTAGACAGACACCTTCCCAAACCTGGTTATAAACTCAGATTTCCCCCGGAACGCCAGATGCATTGTAGTGTTTTTTTTTTTTTTTTTTTTTTTTTTTTTTTTTTTTTTTTTTTTTTTTCCTTACAAAAATTATATTATTATTCAAGTCAGAAACTAAAAACATTATTTTTTTCCTTTTATTGTGTGTGATTCTATTTCAAAAACACATCTTTTCTTTATAGCCTTTAATATTGGGACTTTAACAATGAATTTGAAAAAGCACAGTATCGGGTAAGGCCCTGGGAACTGCGCTGATGGAAGGGAGGGTGTCTGAGGGTGCTTCTGTTTAAAATGTTGTGAAGATAATTTGGTGAAATTCAGAGAACGTTCTAAAGATTTTTCAACTTAGCTATTCAAATACTCACCAAAGATTTTCTGAGGAAAGTGCATAAAATTCTTTAAACAAAGGCCCATTTCTTATTTTAATGCAAATTAGTACAATTTGGAGAGTCTGCCTATATTTCTAAATATAATACACATAAAGTCAGTGCACATTTTTATTATTATTATCCACTCACTTACACTAACCTCTACTTCTGAAAAGCCCTATAGGAATGAATAGATCCTTTTCCTTTTGAAGGAAGGCTCATAAACTGCAAATGTTTAAAGCAAAGATGAAAGTCTGAAAGCATTCAGGAAACAGAATTCCCATGGAAACACCATGGGGAGCTTGAGACATGTCTTGAACTATAGTACAGAAGAACAAGGCTGTAGATACTCACCGCTCCTTCACTTCCCCAAGATGGTGGCATTGCAAGCAGCACCTGATGTACCAGCCAGTGGCCATGTACATGGGGAACCTAGAGGCCTTTCTGGAGCTACTGGCTAGAGCCTCATTTACACTCAGATGACCTTGCCTAAAACGGGAATTTTAGGGTAAAAGTTACAGCTTTGGAAATCCCTAGATAATAGGTCTGGTGACCTGCCGCAAAATGCTATGTAGAAAGACAGAGAATGGGCCTTTAGTCAACCTGGCCACGTTGGGAAGCAGAGCAAAAAGTTCACTGATTCTCAAATCTGCCTTTGGGCCACGTTCACGGACTTTAAACAGAGGAAGAGTTTGAAAAGGGAGCAAAAAGCATGGCTAATGAGACACCCTGGTCAAGATGTGGCCCGTTGATCATTGGCTCTGTTCTTGTTCCTCTCCAGGAGCACTCCTTTTTATAATCAATTGCTACTTTCCCTTGGAGGGTCATCTCACTATGGGGTTATCAGTCTGTGAGGCTCTACTCTTTCTGGAATCCAAAGCATCTGCAGATTTAGAAAAATGGCTTAAGACCTTCTGGCGCTTTATTGAGGTCTGGAACAGAACACTGTAAAAGCAGGCAGTCTTGTAGGGTGATGATATTGGTGAGCTATAATCTGTTTTTAGAAAGACACTCCTGAGCGATTAAAGTGTCTACCTTCAGTTAAGCAGATGACTCAAAATAAAGGAGATAAGCACAAAATGAAGGCAGCAATGCCAGGCATTTACCGCTTTTAGTTAGCCTCAAGCAGTCAGCAGTGTCTAAGAACTTCTTAGAGTAAGGTATCACTCCCTGGCTATGCATCTATTTGTTCCCTGTTTACTCACCTTCCCTAACTCTGACACGTAGCACAGATATTTGACACTTCTTTAGTTTTTCCTCTGGTTCTCTTGGTCCCCTCTAGAAGACCAGCATGGCCACTTCTTTCCCTTTTTGTGTTTTCTTAGTCCTCACAGTAGAGACTAAAGGTGGGAGAAAAAGGGAGAGAAATCTGGGAGGCTAACTTTCTTCCATACCACTTTTGGCTTCACACCTCTAGCTGAGGAACTCTGCAAAGCGCTGAGATACACATGACCTGCTAATGTGCATGGCTTCACAGTCTGGAAACCCTGCATGCTACTGGACCTGAAAAGACTCAGAGGGCAACGACCGCCTCAGCCCAGGTGGCACTACCCTCTCCCTCAGCCTGAAATCACTGAGGCAACTGCCTCCATTCTCAGAGCCCGGTGTGGTCTTGAGTAGAATGCTAAACCCCTGACAGAGCAGTCAATCTTTAATGGCCCGGGGGAATGTAGAGCAGGCTATGAGAATGAAATTTGACTTATAAAAAAGGAAAAAATCCATTTTCGATGCTGAGAAACGCGTCGTTACCAGTGAGGAGAGGAAGGGGACATGCCAGCCACTTTACAGAAGTTGCCGCAAGAGTGGCTGCAGCACGTCCAGGTGGAGGTTTCCCTGCTGACAGGCCATCTACCAAGGCTCGCAAAATATGAGTAGCTACAAAAAAAAAAAAAAAAAAAAAAAAACAAAAAAAAACGAAGGCTGTCCAGGTAAATACGCAAAATACAGCCGTGAACTGTAAAACACATTTCTGGGCATGGGGTACCCTGAACAAGATCAGGGGTTATCTTTGGTGCTATGCTCACCGAGGAAAGCCCTGGGACACAGAGGACTGATCAGATACCCACACAGCATTATACTATGGCCTTGCAGTGCAGGATAAACAGACACGCAAGCCTGAAAGTAGGGGTGACAATGTGTTCACAGCCATATGCGCCTTCCTCTAGGCACTCTCAGAGGAGTTTCAGTGTATTCAGAACTATTTGCGGTCTCCAACAATGAACGGAGGAGTAATGGCACAGATGTTCTTAGTACCCTGGCCTCAATTCAATGAGCAAGCGGCTCTGGGGTTTCTGTGGAAAACGTTAGGCTTTTCGGGATGTTTTGTAGATTTCTTCTAATGGACCGAGGTAGTCAGCTTAAGCATCAGTTGGCACTAAGTGTTACCTGACTTAAGATAGCGCCTTCTTATCTTTGATTGTCTGGTTAGACTGTTCCATTTCAGTGTGCCTTAAGAGATGAGATTTAGAAAAATAGCCTGAGTGGGGCATTTATACAGAGAAGCCCCAGGTTTAAAAAGCCAGGGTTGATGATCTTGCTCAATTTGGGGAGCTCCAAGTTCCAGCATTCCAACTTCTGATGAGTGGGTGTGGCAGAACTGAACGCAGTGAGGGGGGTGACAATATTAAACCCAATGGGGTCCCCTATGTGGACACTGCTATGGTCCTGGGCTCATTGTAGGGCAGTCAGTTTAGTATCCTTGCCTCTCATCACAGCCATCTATCAAAGTATCTGAATAATAGATTTTGTGTCTCCTAATTCCTGCACCTCAGATTTCATAAAGGGAGTGTCTATACATAAATTTCCACTGATTATCTGGTTCACCAAAGATGAAAGGTATGAAAAGTGGCCCTCTCAACTCTTTGTGAAGACGATTTAAGACTTTTTTTTTTTTTTTTTTTTGCAATTTGGGTAAGTGAGTAGGGAATAAGCCAATGAGATGCTCTGTGACTTTCAGAGCTGTTCACCAGCTTTAATTAAAAAGAGGAATCTCTGTGCAATTGGTACCTGACTGGACAGAGAAAAGCATTTTTCTCCAGTGGAGAGTCACTAGCTACATCAACCACACTGCAGGGCAGGCCATATGCCCCAGAGTAGAAGAACAATACTAAAAGGGCCCCATGTTTTGTTTTGTTTTGTTTTTTATGTGCTTTTTGTTTTGTTTCGGTATTTTTTTGTCTTACTATTTATTATTTGTTTGTTTCAATTTTTGTTGTGAGAGAGAGATAGAGAGAGAGAGAGAGAGAACACATGAAGTTGAATGGATAGGAAGGGCAGGGTCTAGGAGGAATTATAGGAGGAGGAATAATATGATAAAATATATTGTATGAAAATTTTTAGATAATAATTTAAAACAAACAAAGATGGTCTCACATTACAGAATAGATTCCATCTTGCTGTGTATCATGTAGAAGATTCAAGTAGCCAAGTACTTCCATACAGGGAGTGCTATGCAGCTAGCAACATGGCCGTGCCAGACCCAGGAAGGCTTGGGGGGAGGTGCAGGAGCTGCCTCCTATTTGCCTTTCACTTTCCACCAAAGCCAGCCTACCCCAAAACTGTGGGATGTAGCTCTATGTAATGTAAATATCAGAACATGAGATGGCAAAAGTCCAGAGCTTTATTAGCTCTTATTGTAGGACCTGGAAGTTCAGAATGTTGAGTGTAGTGCACACAGAGGAGGTGGAGGTCATAGGATTTCAGTGGAAAATAGACTCCAAGAGAAGTTAAGCTGGAGGTCATTTGTGTGGTAATTTGGCCCCAGATCATTCTTATTCTGCACATGTCCTAAGAAATTAAGTAAGGTAGAATTAAAAACCAGGGACCGATTTCTTAGATGGAGATGTTTGTATTAAAACCTGACTTGGATGTTAGTGATTAGTCAAGGCTACATTTGAATTCTTGATTCTTCTGTGTCAGTCTTCTTAGTACAAGTGCAAGGGTGGAAGATAAACCCCCAATGTGTTCTGATTTGTCAACATATTTTACCAGTGTTATTATTAAGATGCTTAATAGAATATTGTATTATGTACATATATATTGTTTGAAGTTCCATGCTTCTTCGTGTTCTCATTAGTTATTATAAGGCACATCATGTTGAAGTTCTGCTTTATAAGAGGACTATCTAGAGGTGCTAGATAATGTAACAACAATAAAATTTATTTCAAAAAAGCATGTTGTATGTGTGTAATGTGAATATGTGTTCTTGGACCATCACAGATATGTAAAGACTTGATGACACTTTTGGGGGTTTATTTTGACCATTCTGATATGATGGTCAAGGTCTTGTCACTTTTGCATACCACAAACAATCCCCATTGAGCTCATTGTTACTCAAAGAAGTTAAGTTGAAATACTGCATCGATAATATATTGTCTTCTATTCTGATTATAAACATGTCATCTACGGGTGGAATAAAACAAAATGATTTGAATAATAAATGCTGTTTGCAATTGAAAAAAAAAGAAAGTATGGGACTAAAGATTGATTCTTTGAGAAGCTGATAAGGGAACATACGAGGCTCTGTGTTCAGGTCACAAATCTGTTTTATGTTGTCACTGGACACAGAAGATAATTGCAGCCTAAAAGGGAGGAAAAAGTTATAGAACATTCACATTTCACTGTCTATTTTTTTTTTGTTTTTTTTTTTTTAATAGTTCAGCCTGGGACACTGAACCTGTTAGAAGAAAAAGTGGGAAAATGCCTAGAACTCATTGGCACAGGAGACAACTTCCTGAACAGAACACAAACAGTACAGGCTCTAAGATCAACAATCAATAAATGTGATCTCATGAAACTGAAAACCTTCTGTAAAGCAGAAGACACTGTCGTCAGAACAAATCGACGCTTACAGATTGGGAAAGGATGTTCACTAACCTTGTATCTGACAGAGGGCTAATATCCAGAATATATAAAGAACTTAAGAAACTAAACAACAACAAACCAAGCAATCTAATTAAAAAATAGGGGACAGAGAATTCCCAATAGAAGACTATTGAATGGCAGAAAAACACTTAAAAAAATTATCAACTTCCTTAGTCATCAGGGAATTGCAAATCAAAAGACCCTGAGGTTTCACCTTACACCCATCAGAATGGCTAAGATCAAAAACTCAAGTGACAACACATGCTGGAGAGGATGTGGAGAAAGAGGAACCCTCCTCCATTGCTGGTGGGAATGTAAACTTGTACAACCACTTTGGAAATCAATCTGGCACTTTCTCAGACAAATTAGGAATAGTGCCTCCTCAATATCCAGCTATAGCACTCCTTAGCATATATCCAAAGTATGCTCAAGTATACAGCAAGGACATTTACTCAACCATATTTGTAGTAGCTTTATTTGTAATAGCCAGAATATGGAAATAATCCAGATGTCCCTCAACAGAGGAATGGATGCAAAATTGTGATACATTTACACAATGGAATACTACTTAGCTATTAAAAACAAGAAAATCATGAAATTTGCAGGCAAATGGTAGGATCTAGAAAAGATGATCCTGAGTAAGGTATCCCAGAAGCAGAAAGATACACATGGTATATACTCACTTATAAGTGGCTATTAGGCATATAATATAGGATAAACATACTAAAGTCTGTACATCTAAAGAAGCTAAGCAAGAAAGAGGACCCTGGATAAGATGATCAATCCTCACTCAGAAAGGCAAATGGGATGGACATTGGAAGAGTGAGAAAACAGGGAACAGGACAGGAGCCTACCACAGAGGGACTCTGAAAGACTCTACCTAGCAGGGTATCAAAACATTTGCTGAGACTCATAGCCAAACTTTGGGCAGAGTTCAGGGAATCTTATGAAAGAAGGGGCGGGATAGAAAGACCTGGAGGAGACAGGAACTCCACAGGAGAGCAACAGAACCAAAAATTCTAGGCACTGGGGTCTTTTCTGAGACTGATACTCCAACCAAGGACCATTCATGGAGATAACCTAGAACCCCTGCACAGATGTAGCTCATCTTGGACAGCTCAGTGTCCAAGTGGGTGCCCCAGTAAAGGGATCAGGGACTATCTCTGATATGAACTCAGTGGCTAGCTCTTTGATCACCTCCCCCTGAATGGGGAGCAGCCTTGCCAGGCCACAAAGAAAGACAATGAAGCCAGTCCTGATGAGACCTGATAGGCTAGGGTCAGATGGAAGGGGAGGAGGACCTCCCCTCTCAGTAGACTGGGAGAGGGGCATGGAAGGAGATGAGGGAGATAGGGTCGGTTTGGGAGGGAATGAGGGAAGGGACTACAGCTGAGATACAAAGTGAATAAACTGTAATTAATTAAAAAATAAATAAATTAAAAAAAAGACTTCAGTCTGACTCAGGTATCCTTTAAAACTAAGTTCAGACTGCCTCAGAAGACCAGAGCAAAGCTGCAGGGATGTGAGGAGACAAGTTCCTGTGATGCATATATAATACAAGCACAGATACAAAGCATTTGCATCAAGGAGGAGTGAATGAATGGGTCCAGTCAATGCTAGGCAAGGATGTAGGCAGGGAGTGCCCATCATTGAACTTTCAATCCAGGCCATTTTAGTTTTTATAAACCACTTGAAATATTATTTTTAGAGTCTTTATGCCATGTATCACCAAATATTAACAACTACCTATATCCAAAATGCAATATAATTTTTCTTATAAAGTGACAAGGTTTTGTAATTTACTTTTAAGATTATTTGACATCAAGTAATTAATGTAATTTATGATTGACTGTGATTTCTTTGAAATTCTTGTTTGTTCAAATTTTTGCTGCATGTGAAAATATGTGCTACTTGTTGTCTTTTTGTCTTTAAGTTGTGATGAAATTTTACAAATATTTAATGCAGCCATCGACAAATTTGGACTATATAATGTTTTTATAAGCATTAAACATTGCTTATTCATTATGAATCTCAATATTCCTTTTGCATGTCAGAAGCATTAATGTTTTTTCAGATCTCTAGAAGAGTCTCAGGTCTGGGAGCATCAGTGGGGTCTCTTCACTGGGCCTACAGTGTCTGTTGAATGGGGCAGCTATTCCCTGCTGAAGCTATCATTAGGAAAGCCATTGCTAACACAGGCAGGCAGCTGGGTGCCATCTGGAAGAAGAGCCTTGGACGATGCAATAAATGGCCTTCATTTCACCTTTAGATTTAGAGTGGTGCATTGTTTCCAAGGTTTATTTCACTTCATGCCTTGCTGAAGAGAAGAGAAAGGAGCGGAATTAGACAGGACTAGTGAAGGCAAAGAGATGACATGAGGGGTTTGTGAGTACTTACTTTGACTCAACATTGTTCCACAAAAGCTTGAGACTTCATAGCAGACGTGTGTAGCACTATGGACAGAATGTTTTTCTCAGTGAGGGAAGTAGAGGTATGCTTCCAAAAACAGGTATGCTGTTTTTGGAAGAGAACTTAGAAATGAGACACAGAATCCATGGGTTGGAGTGCTAGCGGGCACTCAGGTCACAGAGATGAGGATTCTATCTCAGTCAACAGGGCATGGAAAGCTCAAGAATCCTGTGGTGCCATTCAAATCCAGGGAGCAGGTGACTGGAGAGCTGGAATTTACAAGAGGGCCTACCAGAGCAGAGGCTTCAGAGGGGAGGGGATGGACTTAGCTGTATCTTCTGTGAGTTTGGAAAAGGACACAGTGAAGTCGGTAACTATATTCCCATAATAGGGCTGATTTAGATCAGAACAGGTCATCTAAAGAAGGGAAGCATGAGCTGCTTATGGATGACCTAAACTCATACTGTGAACCAGTGGCACACATTTGCCAAGGTTTAGATGTTGGGGATGAAGAAATTAAGAGCACTTGCTGCTTTTGCAAAGGGCTGGAGAATCTATTTTTTACCCCTACATGAGTTTTAGTCATATGCATTCATTCATCACCTCTTCAATATACCATAAGCCTATTCAAATGTTTCCTTTTTCATTTCTTGTCCTTTCCATGTCCCATTCTCTTCCTTTCCCATATCGTGTCCACAACACCATCTCTTCCCAGTATTTACGTATTTTAACTCATGCCCTTTTTTAAGACTACTGTGTATGCTTGCTTCATCCAAATTTTGAAATTCCTCCCCTTGAAGGAAGGAGAGAAGAACAAGCAGCTCTTTAGACTCAGGAAGCCCAGACTGTCGGAAGAGTCACAAGGCCTTTTTCCAAGGCTATACAAAGATACAGCTTTTGTGAGCTGTCACTCCTCACCAGTGTCCTTTCTGGATAGGGACCATGGCTTGATGATATCTCAAGTCCTCATAGCACCTACCACTGTGTTCTGGGACAGAAACATGGGCTTGTTGCTATTTTGAGTCTTTGTAGCACTCACTGTAGTGTGCCTCATTAGACATTCTCAGTAGATATTTGTTTCATTAATGAGCTGAAAGTTTTTCAGTTAAAGAATAGCCAAATATTTTGTGGAGATGCCCTTTGGGGGAAAAATCACATTTAAGAGAACATTAAGACTCAAATGTAAGTGTTCTACATATTTTGATGCGTTATGATTCTGCCTCGATCCCTCTAACTCCTTCTTCTGGACTACATCCTTTTAGGAAAACTTAGCATCCTGGGAAAGATTTCTTGGGTCATTCTCAATCCATTTGCCCCCAACAGGGTTTCACTGCAGCTCTGGCATTTGTAAGCCTCAGATATGCTGCCAAATTGCCCTTGTCCTCCAACAGACACTTCTGTTCACCTCTCTGTGCAATGAATTATTCCTCACAGCTCCTTATCCAGAATTTAATTCTCCCTTTCTGAGCTGTACTGAAGGTGAGGAAGGCCTGTCTGGTCTCCCAAGGGGCTCAGTGCCAGCGGAGTAATTAGCTAGGCCTCCTGCCAATTCAGAGCTGTGATCTGGACTTTCAAACTTCTGTTTCAACATGGTGGTAGGAGGTGTTTGGTAAAGAAGAACAAAATAAGATCCTCCTTCAGATGGCACAAACACAACACAAACACTAGCTTAGAGAGATTGGAGAACTGAATTACACAAACTGGTGTTGGAAAGAAAGACAGTCACTAGCTCATTTGACTAACAATACTCTGACACACGTCAGTATTTCCTAGAAAATTTAAGCCTTTTATTCAAAGAGGACAAGGCCAATCTCTACTGGACTGTGAATGGCATTTCTCTAGGCACAGGCAGCTCAGTGTGAGCAGACACACTTCTTTGAGGATGTCTGTGGCCATAATGAAAGCGCAAGCAGGAAAAGCCAACTGCAATTCTTCCTCTTTAGAAAAAAGAAATTCAGGGAGAGGAAGAAAACGTGGTATGACATATAAAAAGCACATTTGACCAGAGGACACATTCTGGTTTTGTGGCCAGTCACTTAAATACAAAAGATTTCTGTGGGCGTGAGGTTTGAAAGGCTGACAAGAGCTACAGCAGCCTCAGGAAGCTGCCTGTTTGTGTGAAGTACTTGGCTGGCACCAGTGCAAAATGGGGCGGCTGCATTTGGTGTCCAGCAGAGAACTATAGATTTTTACTAATACTCTCGGAGGAAGGGATTGGCAAATATCCTCCAGGAGTCCTATACTCTCAGAAGGTTGGCTCGGCCACCAGGGAGGCATGTGAAACCCCAGAGGACGTCATAGTACCTCCCCGATGCTTTTCCTTTATCCACTTTGGCTATGAGCTTTTAAACTTGAGAGTGAATCATAATGGAATTGCAAAGTGGGCTCATTATGCGGGATGATTGAAACAACTTACAGTATATGACAATGGAGATGTGGGGGGTGTTGGTGGTGGCGGGCAGCAGGCTTGGCCCATGCTCAGTTAATGAAGGCAGTGGTCTTTGTGGGTGGCTGGAGGGAGGATCCTGAGACAGACACTGTCTTAAAATACCTCTCCTGCTGGCCTGTCAGGATGCTTTTATCTCAGCCTTTAAATACCCACTAGTTAAGGCACAGAGGTCTTTAACAACCGCTAAAATGCCAGGGCTGCCGGAAGGAGTCACACATTCAAGTGCATCAGCAGATGAGAGACTTCCCTTCAAACCTGTCTCCTTCCCTTGTTCCCAGTCTGTTGCTGCCATGCGCTGTGACAATTTCCCTATTCTCCCACTCCTTCTCTCACTTCTGTGCTGCATATCTAATTAGTGAGTCTTGCCTCTTTCTCCTTTGGTTGACTTTTCTCTGTCCCAGTGCAGAGCCTTGGTCATCTACCTCTGTGAAGTCTCAAGATTGGCCTCTTTCTTTTTGTCCCAGCTACTAGAAAGTGTTTTTCACTTGCCTCTGTCAGCATTCTGAAGCACAGGTCATTGTCCTTAAAGCCTTTCCATAACTCCCAAGTGGCAGCAGACTTGTCGAAATCTTGGAGTTGGAGGATATGGGTCCTTCACAGCCTCATCACTCTCTACTTGCGTCTCCTGCTCCATAGTTTCTTGTGGGGGAAATCCCTTTCCTCCTTATGAATGCAGACACACCACTGAACCTACACTGAAGTCCTGCTTCCTCGCTGTTTATAAAATTTCATCTTGGCCTCCCCAAACTCTGCTCATAGTGCTGCTTCTGTGACTTTTCTTGAATAAACTTCCTCTGCTCAAAGTAATTTCTATGACCTCTACCAGAGCACTGTTAGTAACCCCACCCCACTCCCACTACTTTCTGGAGGATATTGATAGCTTTGAACTTCAGGCCTTCAGAGAAGAGACGATATCCGGAACAATATATCTGAATTAAAAGTCTGACTGACAAGAAACCAGCCATTTGAGGGGAAGTCATAGGTACAACCAATTGCCGATATCAGAAGATTCACAATGAACTCTTAACATAAAAAGGCTGAGTCTCTTGCCTTTCTGCTGTTTCATCTCGTGCTGTTCTGTTCAAATGCTACTGAACTTTATTTTTGGTGAAAGCTCACTCGATACAAAACAAGTATCAGTGTGTGTGGTTCAGAGTGTGTGTGTGTGTGTGTGTGTGTGTATGTGTGTGTGTGTGTGTGTGTGTGAGGCCATGGTTTTCCTGGTACTTTGGAAGAAGGCTTGTGTCAGGATCCATGCTTTTCTGGAACTTTCAGTCGAGGTAGGGCAAGACAGATATCGACTATACAGATATGAAGTAACATTATTTAAGCTGCTAAGGAACGCTGTACAGAGAATTAAAATGGGCCTTCGAACAGATAGCAGACAGCGCCTTCCAGTTCAGTCACAGTTTCAGAGACTCCCCAGATTCTTGGATTTAGACAAAGAGCAAATGATCTGGACAAAAATATCTTGTGAAAACAAGTCATGGGTTGCTGAGGAAGGGGGTGGGGAGTTGGATAGGAGATTTTTTTTGGGGGGGTGGGGTGCGTGGTTAAGTGTAAGCAAGGTGTAGTTTGGTAAAAACTGTAGGGGGCATGGGATGAATGCGTTTGAGAAGAAAAGGGAAGTTCCAATATCTGAAAAGAGATATGTAGGAAGAAATGGTGTGGGAAGAGCTCTAGAGATGGGCCCAGGCAGGTGAAATGGGCAGAGGTGGCTTTCTGGTCAGCAGGGAAAGATTTTGGAAGGTTTTCTATCATAGTGCCAAGGCTAGAGATCCGGGTCCCGTGGAAACAGCACCCAGGCCCCATCAAGGGCCGTCCTGAGTTCAGCCCTCTGGCATGTGACCTCACACTCAGCAGCTCACTTCTGTCTCTTTTTGGTTTTCCCTTCTGTCCCCACTTGTCTTTGTGTCTCACAGATACTAAGGGCAGAATGTAAAAAACCACTAACTTCACCCTTCCTCACTCATGCCGTCTGAGAATTTTTATGTACTTTATACCCTGATCTCTATTATTATATTCTCATTTCTCATCTGCTAGGCTGCATGCTCTAGAGAGCAGTGCTGCCTTCTCCCTGTGGTTTTGCAAATTCCCGGGTTGCCATACACTTACCCTCCTTTGAGAAGCCTTAGGATGCAGGCTACCCTAATTTAGCTTAAATGTAATAGACTATTTCTAAGTGTGGGTTGACCATGGGGTGCTGATCCAGAGGAGATGGAACAGGTGTGGGAATCCATTGGAAGAGAAGTTTTGACTCTGGGTGGCATAAAGGTTGAGCAGCAGAAAAAAAAAACAAAAAACAAAAAAGAAAAAAACGTGTTGAAAGGGGGAAGTGACAGATTCCCAAAGGTGAATTCCACCCGTGCCTTTATTTTGTAATGTTTTCTCTTCAGAGCTGTATGCTCTAATCAGAGGATGAGTTCCATAAGCCGAGTGCCCCTTTACCTAGGACACTGTGAGGCATATAAGTAGAAGTTCAGTAGCCATCTGTAGAAGGAGTAAAGAAATTATTGAATAATTGAAGCTAACAAGACCTTTAGACAGTGTCCAGACATGAGACTCTTTTAGAAGAACAAGAATAAAGAATTACAATGAATAGAGATCTCACCCAGAAATGATTTTAGAATATTGTTGTTGACATCTGGGCTGGGATGTGAGAAAGGGATATGGGAAGGAGTTGGAAGGGGGAACTGATATTAAATTAAAGATTCATAGGTAAAAAGGAAAGAAAATTAGAAAAAGGGAAACAATGGGTATAGTTTAAAAATAAGTACAAAATTGACGCAGATTGAGCATATTTAATCAGACTATAAAAGTGTTTCCTAATTACTGATGACAAAGAAACCCCTTGAAAGGAAGCTTTATGAAGCACTGTTCAGTCAGGTTCAGAGCCTTGTGGGATCACTTGAGTGATAACTGTGTGGGTGTTACTCCCAGGAGATAATCATTTTCTTTCTGAATTCATTTCCTTCAGCAGAAATGAGAACCTGCACCGCTCACAAGGGCTTCTAATTTAATGTGTAGGATTCTTGCTCAGGGCTCAGGAAATCACAGAGCTCAGAGTAAATGCAATAGGTCACAGGGGGCCTGTCCGGACTCCAGGGCAGAAAGGTCAGTCATCACGCACAAGAGACCCGAAGATGCCTAGTCAAGAAAATTATGCCACATACCCAACAGTCTTTTCAACGGCTTGCCTTCATGTATCAACCCTTAGATCAGTGCCCCCTTCTTTCCTTGACTTACTAAAGGCTTCCTCTTCTTTGCTAGAATAAGCTATAGTGTTCTATAGTATGTTACTTACACTTAATTATAATGTGAATAATTCAATTAGCAAGCACAAATCATCACCTTGCAGTTTATTGGTCTGTTCGTTCATTCCAGCACTTTTTCATTCAAGAATTGAACAGCTCTTAAATATGAGACAATGTATTAAGTTGGTATTTGGGACGCCATGGCAATAAATATGTCAGGTGCCTTTAGGAAATGTAGTGTCTGTTGGGGAACAAATGTGATCACTACGTTAGTAAGATAGGATCTTGTACTGTGCTGGCTCTAATTTCACAGTAGCCTGTAAGACAGGAACTTAGAAGCAGCTGTCCAGAGGATAAACTGATTTGGCTTCCTCACAGCCGTGTGGTTGGTTAGAAAATGATAGAGCTTTGATTACAACATGGGTCAGTTTTGTTGCTCAGTTACATTTCTGTTGTTACCTATGGATCAATGATTTCGATGTTGGAAGTGCTGTGGGCTAGAGGAACATACCTCTTCATGTTTCTACCAGTGAAGTTGTGCAGCGCCACAAGAGTTCAATAAAGATTTGTTGAAAGGAGTTTTTTTAGGCATGAATGAAGTAGGTGACATCACCCCTCAACTGTTTTACTACCACCACCCCACTATATGAAGCTTTAGGGCCAGTCTTTCAAGGAGGTTTGGCTTTAGCCAACTGGGGTCCTCTTGCCTAGTTAGAGTGCCTGTTGCCTGTATCATTTGGGGTTCAGGCAAGGCGAAGTAGGAAAGTGTTTTAACACTGGGATTCTCACACATCCAAGAGGAGGGCTATAGCCAAATCAGAAGGAAACTGCTTGTGCTGGCAAGGGTCTGGAGATACAAAAAAACATAAGGAAGTTATGACAGCCTCAAAGCGACTTTTGAAGGACTGGCTCTTGCCAGCTGTGTTAGACGCACAGCTGTATGAAGAACAGCTCCTCCTCCTTTCCAAGCCCTGCACCTTTCTTTGCAAGCCTCTGACTCTGCAGCCTGTTGGCAGGGAATGCTGGGGAACGTAGTGCCAGGCACTCTGGCACTTGCTGAAGGATGTACCTGGCCTCTTTTGTTTCTGGGATGATGCATACAGCTCTTCCTTCACGCAGCTGTGCTTCTGGCACCTCCCCTTAGCCAGCCAGGCCTTCTGGAAGTCACCCTGCGCTATCTTCCACTGCCCCTCTTACTGGCAATACCAGAGATTTGACAAAGTGGGACCTACTTCTCACCCGAACAACAGAATTCTTCTCTTTCTTTACAAAGGCAAAAAAATTACAAGATCCAAATCTGGGTATGGACTTTCAATTAGAACCCTGACTGGCGCAGAACTGCCTTGAAGAATGGTGAAGGGTTGGTTTTTCTCCGCAGCTGTGAGTTTGGTCAGCCCTTTGCCAAGTAAGAGGAAATTTAATGAACCCAAATAAGACACACTCCTTTGTGGCTATAAAAGTTATACTTTGCAAAAGCTCAGCTGGTCAAGAGCCACTTCAGAGTAATGTTCCTGCTGGGGAACTCTGTGGCTATCCCCTCCTCTTGGTGAGTTTCCTTCTCTCTGAGAGAAGACAAAGACATGTTACAAGCTGGAGAAAGAAGGGTCACTTGCTATTTGAAAGAGCGCATTCAAAAATGAAGGCCCAGCATGACTGGGAGACGTCGTAAGCACTACTTGTTTATTTGTCCAGCTTTACACCATGTAAGTGATGCGGAATCCTTTCCGCCTCTAATAATAACACCACAGTGGCCCTGAGTTAGTGGAAAGCTGGAAGGGTTGCTGTAGGTCAGACAAGTCCACAGCTGCGGTTGGGGTGGCTGGAGGTGAGGGGGTGGTTGGGAGGAAGGGCAGCTCGAGCCTGCCTTAAAATATTTTTGCCTAGTTAACAGATTTAACGCATGGTGTTTTGCCACAGAACTCATCAACTGGAGATTTTTTTTTTTTGGATCAGGGAAAACAACCATCTAATTCACATTCTGCCGATTCTAATTGTGCAGGCAGTACATTTTAGAAAGCTTTTGTGCTGGGGTCTTCATTTGTGGAGCACTTCCTTTGCTTATACAGTAGGCAACAGTGCTTAAATAGCGTAATTATTATGTGTTTCTAGTTTGCTTCAAATTTTGATTCAATCAGAATCCCTAAACCTGACAGCCTATAATCAAACAAAGGGAGCTCTGGAAGGGAGGGATTAACAGAGGGGAATTAAACTGTCGTTTTTTGAAACAGCTTAGACCAATATGAAAGCCCGTTTAGGAGTCTCTCCATAAATATCCCTTTTGTTTTGTCTAATTGCTGGTTTGAATGTATCAGACTCATCAATGAGATTAGGGTTAATAGATGTTTGGTCACGCAGAACATGCAGAGGAGGAATCTGATACACACACACACAAATTGCACTTAATGAGCTTAGCAAATGTTTGCCATATTTTTAATGAACCCTGGGGCTGTCATTTAGAAATGCTTAGCAACTGCTTTTCCATCCTTGAAAATAGAGCAACTAAAGGACATTAACACTATGCACACCGTAAATAAGAGGAGCTATTTAAAGACAGCAGCCCCAAGGAGGGGATGATGACATTTCTCTGACCCAGAGCCAGTGATACTTAACACTCTGGGTGTGGGTTCGCTATGCGACAACAGAGTTAGGTGGTTCAAGTTCCCAGAAGGGCATGGAGGAGCGTGAGGTTTTTTTTTTTTTTTTTTTTTTTTTTTTTTTTTTTTTTTTTTTTTTTGAAACGGGTCAAGTCACCGTTTCTTTTTTTAAGTCCAACCTGTTTAGGATTGAATATCCCACCCTGCTACCCAGCCCCTGCTTCTGTTTTCACACCTTCCTCTTGCCTTTTTCAAGTATGTGTGGGGAAGGCTTTAGAAAGAGAAGGTCTGTCTTCTGCAGCAGCTTCCCCAGCCCACAGCCACCCCAGCCATGAGGCTGCGGCTTCTGAAGCTCGGCCAAGTGAACAGAGCAACAACCTCTTGGGATTGGTTAGTTGAGAAGATTGAATGATCCATCTTTGGAGCCCTTGGGATTTGGCTCTGAAACCAATGCAGTCGGCAGTAATGGGGACTTATTGAAGGAGGCTGTGTGTCTGTGCTCTGGGAGCAGAGACTGAGCCTAAAAGAATCAGGTTTTCCTTGGGGAAGGTTTGATTTGATAGAGCACAAAATGCAAGCCCCATGCATTATGGTTAGAGCAAATGAAGGATGTCTTCCACTCACAGTTTTCCACAGAGCCAATTGATTTCAGGGACTTCCTGCTCTCTGCCATCTGTCCCCTAGACCTGCCTTTTATGGAGGCAGAAATAGACACTACCTCATTTTTTAAAGTATTAGGGACTGAGCAGGGCACCTTTTTGGTTCTTCTGGAAAATGACCAAGCCTCTGGTGAGAACAGCAGTTCTTTTGTGTTAAATGATGGGGTCAAAATTCTTATAAGGAGAAAACTGAATAAGGACTGTTTCTAGTGGACAGGACCCTGCAAAGTGACCAGAAATATGAACTTCCTTTAGAGGCAGCAGAATGAAGAAGTCAGTTTTATGGAAGAACAGGGCTCGTGTGTTCTGCTCTTGTTTCTGTGGGGAATGTGCATGCTCAAGGGTAAGCATGTTTTGTGTGTGTACACGTGCTCACACTTGCTTGTGTGTTTTGTTAGTCATTTGTCATCAAGTGCCCCATGCCTCCAGGCAATTATTAGAATGCCTGGTTTGATGAATGAAGCTAGGGGTATTACCAAAGGTTTTATGGCTTCCTGGTTTAAAAAAAACATTGTCAGTAATAAGCTATTTTTCTTTTGGAAATGTCTGGATTCTTGGCACCTAAACCGGAGTTCCGAAAAATCATTTGTCGAAATAAATGCCTGAGGGCAGTGATGCACAACCCAAAGGCCTACAGCATTTGGGGGCGACACAACTGGACGGGTACAGCAGGGGGACATATGAGGGAGAGGACTGGATGCAGCAAACCAGAACAGTGCTGGTTCCATCTGAGGAGACCTGTGGCAGTTGGTCAAATGTTCTGATCCTTAACCTCTTAATAGAGGTCAGTTCATCCCCACTAGCTATCACACCATCTTGGTTTCTGGAAGTTTAGCTTGACTTTGACCTTTTTTTCCCCAGTGGTCTCTTCTCTCAACTTCTCTGTTAATTTTCGGATAGCTGTTTGTAGTTTCTTCTCTCCTGTCCCCTGAGTGCCAGCCTGTACCTGGGTCTCTCTGACGAAGAGTGAGCGATTTTAACTTCTGTTTCTAATGTGTGTCTTTCCCCTTCTTTGCCTCTTCTCTTCCAATTTTCCTTCGGCTCCCGTAAACGTGAAGAAGGTTGTGAAAGTTAGCCAGCGTGGGCATGGACTGGGACAGTGCAAGGAGGAAGCTAGGGAGGGAGACATGCCCACAGCGTAGTTCTTTAAATGCCATGGGTGATGGGCAGGACCAGCTGTTTCCAACATATGCACTAGCTGCTCAGGAAAGGGCTGCCGGTTGTTCTTTAGACATTAAGTTCCATATCAAAGAAGGCGTGTTTCTGAGTACTTTTGTGCGCATGTATGTGTGTACATAAGCACTTACCAATACCGATTTTTAAAATGCTCGTCAGGGCTGGAGAGATGACGTAGAGGGTAAAGCACCTGCTGTTCCGGTGTGGAGACCTGAGTGTGAACCCGCGGAACCCACACACCCAAAGGTGGATGTGGTAGTGCAGTCTGTAGAGCCAGTGCTCTTAGGGCGAGATGGGAAGCAGAGACAGATGGCCTGTGTGGAGAGCTACAGATGGGAGACACTGTCTCAAATGACGTGGAAGGCAAGGATAGGCACACGCAAGCCACGGGAAGAATGCATGCACACATACAGGCATGCATGTGCGCACACACACACACACACACACACACACAAACACAAACACACACACTGGGGGGTAAATTAAGAAGCACATCAGATTTAAAAAAAAATCATAAATTGCTGGAAATACCGCAATGGAAGTCCTAGGGTCTAGTCTCTCAGGGATCAATCTCCATTTCTTAATTTAGCAGCTGGCCATCCACAGGCACACCTCGGCTCACTTACAGAAAATGTGCTGACCTTTTTTTTTAACCTCTTGATGTTCCTCACAGGGAGATGCTCAGGTGTGTTTGACCTCCGTGTCAAAAGTTTCCTACCACTGCCTGATTGCCACGCACCCCCCCCCCCCCCCCCCCCCCCCCCCGCCACGATCCTAGAGGCTTCATTTCGTAGACCACTTTCTCTTATGTCATGAAGTCAATTTTCATGTCAATATTTTTGTCATTTGAAAAATACTTTTCAGTTACGTATTGTGGTTTTTGCCAACTCTGATCTATGTAGTAGGCTTTTATAAGTATATGCTTAAGACATTATGGTGGTGTTCAGGCAAGTCAGAATTGCAGGGGCATGCTTCATCTCTACTTAAAAAGTTTGTCTATCTTAAAAATCACTGAAAAAGCTACTACTTAAAAGATGGAGAAAGGTCAGATGGTTAGAGGAAAGAAAACACTTCTTTTGCTTTTGACGTTCCAATTGATACCCCCTCTCCCTACCCCACCATTGCCTGGAGGCTCTAAATGTCCAGCCAACACTTTCCTATCAAACGCAATAGGACAGGGCAGAATTTCAATGCTGATCTTGGTTTACTGCTTCTTTAAACTGAGGTTTGGCTCTTTGTGGTATGAGGCTTATTGTCTTCATCAACCTAAGGTTATGAATTAGAATATAACAAGAAATTTTAGCACAAAGCCAACATTACAGGAAGGAAGAGCTACTTAGTCACTGAGCCTGTCTTTGAGTAAACTTAAAGAAACTTTAAATACAATAAATTAATAAACATGAATATTTAAAAAACCCGGTCGGTCCTCTAGTTAGTTTAGTTTGTTTAAGTTTCTTCTTTAAAATATTTATTATTGCTGGGCACAGTGGTGCATGCCTGTAATTCCAGCACTCAGGGAGGCAGAGGCAGGCAGATGGCTGTGAGTTCAAGGCCAGCCTGGTCTAACAAAGCGAATCCAGGACAGCCAAGGCTAAAAAACCCTGTCTAGAAAAACCAATAAAAATTATTATTTTTTAAAACTATGTGCATATGGGATCAGAAAAGGACTTTGGATGTCCTGGAGCTGGTGTTACAGGTGACTGTGAGCTGCCCAACGGTGGTCCTAGAATGGAACTCAATTCCTCCGCAAGAGTGGAATTTGTACTTAACTGCTAAGCCATCTCCCCAGGCCCCTGAGTTTCTTTGAGATTTATTTTAAAAAATTTTTAAATAATTTAACTCTCAAAAAGCATGCTAATGTGTCTGAGTATGTGTGTGTGTGTGTGTGTGTGTACTGAAATTCATTGTTGTAGTGATTTTAGAGCATAATTTTGATCCAAAGAAGGTTGGGAACTTGCTGTCCCAAATGTTTCTTAGAGGGAGCAATCTTGCTAATGTTTATGTTTAGTGTGGAAATGAATATAAATTTCATTTCCAATAACCTCAGAAGAGGTTTTGATTAGAAGCTTAGAGTGAAAAATAGCACAATAGCCCTGGCTTCCTTTCTCAGAGGTTCAGCACGAAGACCTGACCTGTAAAAGCCCACCCATTGCGAAATGAGCCTGCTTGCCCACCGTGGGAGGGCGGGAGTGGGGCAAAGGTTGGCAGCTGCCTGGTTTGCTTTGCTTCTGCCTCTGGCTGGCTGATCTATGGCTGCTCATCTGCTTGGGTCTTCTCAGGGCAGGGAGGGGGAAGTGGACAATATTTGGGTTATTTATTCTGACAGGAGGCTAGATGCTATTTCCATCTGCCTCATCGTATTTGAGGAGATAAATGTCTGCCACATCCTGATGAATGGCCTCTGAGGTTCATTGCCAGAGAAACTGAGTTATGGCTCCTGTATTTCATTTAAAGAGAAACTCCAACCATCCATAGTATGCGCTGCAGTTTTCCATGCCGTCAGGACACAAAGCGTCTATCTGCTCAAAGGACAAGGCTTGCACAGCAGAACCTTCAGGGGATGGGAGAGAAGAGGATAAAGAAAAAGTATTCTATATGCTGGGTAGTAAATCTAGTGTAGTATTTAAAATACAAAAGACTTCAATTATCCAAACACAATTTTGTGTCTTAAAAGTCATCTTCACTTTTGTTCTCATGTCTTCTGTCAATTAAAATCATGCCAGAGTATAATACATATATATATATATATATATATATATATATATATGTATATATATACATACACACACACACACACACACACACACACACACACACACATATATATATATGATAGTGGCAAAGGAGGCACATATACACTTAAATGCTTCCAAAGTTATCAGGCATTTATTTTCTAAGAAATATGGAAAAGATGCAACTTTTTGTCCATATATCAATTACATGTATCAGTAGATCAAATTAAAATTTATTCTGGGCACTGACTCATTTTCAAACAACAAAACAGAATTTCATCATCTAGTGTTCTAGAGGAACATTTATATGGCCCGTGTTTATTTCTCACTGACATATAGATACCAGACTTGGAGTGTCTGTTGCATGGATGAAGCCATGTAGAGAATAACCACAATACTAAAGGACAATGGAAAGTGTCATCAGTACCTCTGGGAACATGTGCCAGTCATCAAAGTGTTTGCAAAATACCCAAAATAATGAGAACTCTAGAGAGTCTTTGCATTCATCCTCGTAAAACAATGAGGCAACCCAAAATTTGAATTGCATTTCTTCTGGTTGTCTTGGAATTCAAGGCCGTGCTTTACCCACAATCAATTATTATTAATGAAAGGGGGAAAGTTTTGCTCAGACAAAACTTGATCTGAAAATGACTACTTAAAAAAGTGAAGCCCAAGTCTGGCCTCTAGTTTCACTAGCTCTTCTTTGAGGCATGATCTGAAGATATCTATTGGAGAGTCTTGTGCCAGAGAGCAAAAGTTAAGTGATGGGAGAAAGACTTGGAGTTACAAGTCAGAGAGTTCAATTCTAAACTCAAGAGAACTTCCTGGAATGGTTCCTACCAACATGTCCTGAGGCTGACTTTTGTCAGTGGCAGACCCATGTTGCCTTGTCTAGTCTGACCTCGTTAACGATCAGTGGAAGGAACACCGGAAGAAGCAGAGTCTCATCTTCCTTGTGCTTTATGTGAATTGATGTGGATTGCAGCAATTGTAGTCATTTGCTGCCCCACCCAGTGTCATGTACATGTGTATGAGTGAGAAGTTTCCTATAAAGTTGAGTTTGAGATTATATATATATATATATATATATATATATATATATATATATATATTCTTTAAAATGCTTTTTCTTATTCTGGTTTAGGAACTGAGTACTGAAGGTAGTTCATGTAGAAATAAGCCTTAATAGAGAATGCCCACTTATGATTCACATGTGACGTGCACTAGGAAACCTGTGAAAATTTCAATCACGTCACACCTTTAGATATTAACTCCCTGATGTTTCCTTCTACACGCAAAATATTCTGTGCACATGCCTATCTTTTTACTGTGCATATAACTACTTGTATCCATCTCAACGTACTGTAAACATTTACATTCTGCAGTATTGTCTCTATGGAACATTCAGCAAAGTATTTAATTAATAGTAGTTATTGATTAATATTGAATGAATGAGGGCTTATAGTATAGTCTTCTGAAGCTCAAATGAAACTTCTATTTTTTTCCTAACACTTCAAAGATAGTTACCTGTTTTCTAAATTGTACAAAGGAGCCATTTCAGAGCAGAGATAAACAAAGAAAAGAAAATGGTATGTAAAGAGATGGGATATATTTTTCATTGATGACTAATAAGTACATGCCTTCCAAAAGGGACCTTGACTATAGGAATTTGGTGATTTGGGTGTTGAGTTTAAAGATCTCAACTTGTTTATACCTTGAACCAACTCCGCACTCAAAGAAAGGCTTGGAATGACCATAGTAATTCAAGGCAGAAAGGGCAACTTTCATATTCTTGAGCAAATTATAGGTACCACAAGAACTAGGAATTGCCTGATTATAAGCTTGACATCAGTCCCTACTATCACACTGAGCTTAGACAGTGGAATAAGACCAATATCCCATGGCTATGTTCACCAACTTTCTGTCACTTTGTCAAAACATCTGAGATATATGACTGATGAGGACAGGCTTTTTTTTTTTTTTTTTTTTTTTTTTTTTTTTTTTTTTTTAGCTCATAGTTATTTTAGGGGTTTTAGCCCATGGTCAATTGGTTTCACTGATTTGGGCCCAGTGGTGGGCAGTACATTATGGCAGAAGCATGCTGCAGAGGATCTGTTCACCTGGGCACATCTGGGATGCAAAAAGCTAGAAAGAGAAGAGTGTTTCACTTTATCTTTTGAGGCCAGGCCTGCCATAGCTTGGATCATTCCCAGTAGACCCTACCTCTTAACATTCCCATCATCTCTCAGTAGTGTCGTAGACTTGGAAACTAAACCTTCCATACCAGTGCCTTCAAGATTCAAACTACAATAATGATTACTGCAAATGCTCGGAAGTGTAAGGGATATGCAGAACATTCCCTCTTCTAGGTCTCAGAGGTAGTTTCCAATGGGTCAAGTGCCCTGAATGCACAGTATCACAGTATCACAGTATCACCTCTCCCTTCCACTGAGGTTTTACAAAAGAAACTGTGAATTTTCAGGCAGTGGCAGAAGCCCGTCTATATCAATGGTTCCCAACCTTCCTAATGCTGTGACTTTTTAATACAGTCACTCACGTTGTGCTGAGTCCCAACCACAAAATTTTTGTTGCCATTTCGTAACTAATTTTTCTGCTGTTATGAATCGTAATATAAAGATCTGATATGTAGGCTGAAATACAGCCCCTGTGAAAGAGTCATTTGGTCGTGCCCCACAGGGTGAAAACCACTGCACCAAATCATGAGCAGATTTCCACTTCTTCCACGTACAGTTCCTATGTTTCTTCTATAGTTCCCCAACTTCCAATCAATCAAATCAACCTCTAAAATAATAAACTGAAGGGAAACCCCCCATTTAGAGAAGTGAGATGCATTTTTTTTGTAATATTTTGAACAGTAGTATTATTTGGGTTTTGCTGGTTAGCCCCCTCAGCGTCATCCCTGCTCCAGGGATGTGGAAGACAAAGATTGCTGGAGAGGAGCTACGGGAATCTTGATCTGGATCCACATTCCTTGGACTGTGGATTCGACCCCCAGTCACAATTTATTTTGCGGAATCTAAAGCCAAATATCACTGGTAATGTCACATTAAGCTCTTCATATATATATCTCTACAAACTTTTGTATGGCCATAATTCACTGTAATTGTCCAGTTACTGCTAGCTTCAAGAGCTGTTTGTAATGTCCTTTCCCATTTTCTTTTTACATTGTTTTATTTGAAGTCCTTTTTTCTTGCTTACTTCTGAGATCTTGAGGGTAGGTAGACACCTGTGTTCAGTTTATCAACATTTGACACTTCACACATGTAAATAAATGGTCCTATTAGGTCACCAGCCCATGTATCTACCATACCTGTTTGGGAACATAAGCATAAATTGTTTTCTTCTTTTATCCACATGTGATTTAGGAATATATCTGGTCTATTTCTTTTGGTTTATCTTAAAATTAATGATTACATTTAAAAGGTAAGTATTTACAAAAAAAGAAAAAAATAGAGGTTTTTAGTTTTTTATGCTCCTGTTTTTGAAGGATAGAGTTTCTGAACATCAGTTCAAATATGACTTTGATTTAATAACTCATCAAGGGTCAGATGAGATTTCAACTGAGTAATGCTGATATAGGAGCTGGAACCAGGCCAACAACACTTGAAGGCCAGGAGAACACATCTAATTATTGTGACCCAACTGGAGATGTGATACCTTGTCCTTTTAAACCAGCTAAACCGAGGAGAAGCATGCCAGGACTGGGGTTTGCCAATTTGGCCTTACATGCCCTGAACTTGCTGTCTAGGTTGATTCAGTGGAAAGAACATGGGCTTTGCAGACAAAGCTCAGATTGAATTCTGGCTGTTGCACTTATAACCTTGAGGCCTTGAGCATATTACTTAACCTCTCAGAGTCTCAGTTTCCTTTCTCATAAAACAAGGATTATACCTCCCCTGCAGTGCTGTTTGTAAAGATGAGATGAAATACAATAACTCATGTCTGGTCGCTAGGCCAGCACACAGTGGCTACTCCAGAACTACCCGTTCCTTTATTCTGTTATCTTTCTCAGATTAGATTAACGATGCCCATTGTCTCGCAACTTATTGAAAATAGCTACTTCTAATAATGATGCTCACTCCAGTAGATCTTTAGGGCTGTAAA
Source organism: Psammomys obesus (assembly GCF_907164565.1). NCBI lineage: Eukaryota > Metazoa > Chordata > Mammalia > Rodentia > Muridae > Psammomys > Psammomys obesus. The sequence continues at coordinate 22,440,688 of NW_026592510.1, forward strand.
CAAGAATGCAGAGTACAGATATAGTAGGGTCTTAGAATAGTTTTTTTTCAGTTGTCTTCTTTTTAGAAAGGAATTTAGCTCATGGAAAATAAATTTGTCCTGACTTCCTTCTTTCCTCCTTATGTTTGTTTTATTTATTGGCTAATTGGTTTAATTAAGTCTTGTTTTCTTGCTAGATTAGACAGTTTGCATCAGTGCTAATTGCTGGCTCATAGAAGCACATCTTCTCTGTGATGGTTGCTTGTCGATCAGACAGAAAGGATGCAGTTGCTCTGGTCAGAATACAAAATGATGTTGTCCGTATAGAATGTGATGTGAAAAGCACCCGTGGAACTTGTCATCCATGGCACTTTAACACTTGTTTCCATAGCTAAACTCTGATCCAGACATTTGAGAGGCAGGCTTGCCCCTGCCAGGCTTGCCCCTGCCAGGCCTCTCATTTCAGGGAAATAAATTTAGCAAGTTGATGACAAGGTCTGGATTATACAATTTCTGTAAACTACAAAGCAAACCTGAAATCTAATAAGGAATGAACACAGTACAGACAACAGGGGTAAGAATCCATTTCTGCTAACCTTTGTAGGAAAGTTTGAATACACCCATCCCCCTTCCTACATTTTGTTTCCCAGCTCCCATAAGCAGCATCATATGTTACACCTGGCAGTGAGAATTGTGGCACCATATTTTTTCTTATTTTTAAGAGGTGATACCATATTTTTTTTAAAAAATGAGAAGTTAGGAAAAAATAAACAGATGGGTAGAGACTGGTGGAGGGGGATATGGTACCAAGAGAAAAAGAGAGAAAGATGGAGTGAGGTAAGTGCTAAAGGGCAAAGCTTCAGTCCCAGACACTGAGGTATTTGCATATTCACAATATGTTTCTGGCCGAGAGCATGTTTCTCTGGCATTCTGTATGTATTTCTAGGTCTCTATATTTAATCTCTGTCTCTGGCTACATATGTGAGACTAAGTTTAGAGTTGTGTTTGCTGGATGCTTTGCAGTGGTACTTGAAGAATTCCGTGTTAAGTATGCACTGGCAGTGTGAATAAGCTGGCCTGGCATCAGAGGGGGAAGTGGAGGAGGGAGGTGGAGACCCCAGCATAGATTGTGGTGAGGGCCAGCTGCAGACAGATCTTTCAGTGCTATTTTCATCGCGGGCATCTGAGCCAATTCATTTATTTTTGGGTTTCTCTTCATTCCAAATAAAAGCAGGTGATACTAAAATCAGACTGTGCCACACAAGGACAGACGCTTGCCATGCTGTATGCTTCCTCATATTATCGTGAAGCTAGGGTTGCATAGTTCTAGAGGAAATTCAGAAAACACCTGCTTATTTGAGTTCGACTTCTTTGCTTTTTTCCTTTGATGAACAAATAATAAAGAAGGTCATTTTGGAAGGAAGGAAGATGAGGGAAGTAAGTGAGAAGAAGGAGTTGTTACAAAGATAGGTTCCCTTTCAGGCCTGTAGCACTACATGGCTTATCATTGGCTGCATTGAAACTTTGCATGTGAGGCCATATTTACAATACCCTCACCATCCAGGTCTAGATAATACTGGTCACTCAGCCTCGTCGCTGTTTTTGGCATCAGTCTATGAAATTTGCTTTGGACTAAATGTATTAAGAACATGCTCATAGGGGCCAGTACATATATTGCCGTTGCATGAAGTTGCAAATCTATAATTCCATTTAAATTTTCTTTACAAAGAAAAAAATGGTAATAAATTTGCTTCTAATTAAGCGAATTTATTGGCTTTGCTTGATTAAAAGAAACCCAGAATATTAAAATTATAGTGTAACACTACAAGCACATGAAAATCTGCAGTATGGTTTGAACATATCTGAGAATGTATGTGAGTATGTGTGTCTGTGTTCATGTGTGAGTGTGTATGTGTGTTCATGTGTGAGTGTGTATGTGTTTGATGGGTGCTGATTTCTACCATGTCTACTACTTCACTCTGATTCAGGGTCCCTCGAAGGCAACTTGCAGCCTGCCTCCTGCCTTCTGAATCAGTGTGCTACCCTATCATGACAGTGATGCATGTCTGATGGTTTTCTAGGATGTTCAAGGCTCATCCTAAGGTTGAACTCCTGGTTATAACTTATTCTAGTGAAAGACGGGAAGTAAAATCAGCAAAGAGAAGAAACATCAATCTTTCCAGTGAAGTCACAGGTAGGTGCTTGGTCCCCTTAGCGATGACAGAGAGATGTGAACTGCTGTCCAACAGAAGCTACAAGTTTTATTTTGAGCTTAGGTCATCATGAAGCCTTTCCCTGGCTGGTACCAAAATCCTAATCTACAAAGAGGAATACAAGCAGTCTGCAGAAATCCCATTATTTGAACGAACAGTTGAAAGAGTAGTCCGTTATTAGCTGGGATTGAAATCTATGACCCATTCACCAGGCAGGGGCCAACTTTGCAAGCAGGACTGAAGTTATGGGTCTCAAGCCTGCTCCATGCTTTTCTGCATGGGATACACTCAGACAGATGGAATGTAAAGACAGACTTTGATGATAACCTTTGGGTTTTAGGTGGCATAAGTGCTTCATTAAGGTACTGCAATGGGGTTTGCTGCACAAAGTGGGCGATTGTGTAAAGAAAGATGCATCATTTGTGGTTTGTTGGTCCAGATGGAGGGCTCAGCAGGGTGAGAGGAGTAGGGACTAGCCAAATTGTACAGAGAACACCCCCAAAGACTTTTTTTCAAGGGAATAAAAAGGATCTCCAGTGTTATCCTCCATAGTTAGCTAGTGCAGGGGCCAAGAAAGGCATGGTACCTGCCTCTGTCTCCACCTGGGAAATACACAAAGATGAGCATGGCCAGAGTTTTCTTCATTTCAGTGTCAAGAGAATATGCAAGATGATCATTCTATCCTTATGTTCTTAGCTTCTTTGGAAGCTAATAAGAATAGGAAGGAGGTAAGAACAGCTTAACATTACCTGGCTGACTAAGCAAGCTATGGTTCCTATTTATGCTGAATGGCACATTTTTTACATTTCTCATGGCATTGCTCAAGACATTTAGAGAGCAAGTACAAATCTATAACTGGATAAAGAAGTTGTATGTCTGGGGCCTGTAAAGACTGAAGAACCAACCAAAGCCTGGATTGGACCTAGGCCCCCACACAGATGAACCGAAGGGCAGCTCGGTCCTCACATGAGTTCCCTAGTAAGTGGAATGGGGCCTGTTGCTGACATGGACTCTGTTGTCTGCTTTTTGATCACTTTCTCCTACCTGGCCAGGCCACAGGGGAAGAGGATGCGTTCAGTCCTGATGGAACTTGATATGCTGGGGTAGGTGGGTGAGTGCTCTCTATCTCTGAGGAGTAGAGAAGGGGGAATAGGAGAAACAGAGGAGGAGGGTTGGACCTGGAGGAGAGGAGGGAAGGGTCTACTACCAGGATGTAAAATTAATAAATAAAAATTTAAAATAAACAAGTTGTATTTCCTCTATAACTGTATTAAAACATGGTTTAAACTCTTTGTCCTTCCTATATGTGATAGTCAGAGTCCTCTAAAGGAACAGAACTGATATTATGTGACACTTATTAGAGCGGCTTACAGCCTGTGGTCTTACTAGCCCAACCATGGCTGTCTCCTGAGATGAAAAGGCCAACAATCTGGTGGTTCTTTAGTCCTCCAGACTGGATGTCTCAGCAGTCTCAGTTTGGTGCTGAAGTCCCAGGGAATTCATTGAGAACAACTTGTCTTCAGTGACTGCTGGAAGAAGTAGGTTCTAATACCAGCAAAGGAATGCCTTAGCAACGGGATAGGCAAACTTGCCAGCAAGAATGAAGACAAGCAAGGAAATAGTAAAAGATTCCTTTTTCTGTGTCAGTTTATGTGGCCTGCCACAAGAAGGTGTGGCTCAGACTTAGGGCAGGTCTTCCCATATTCAATGATCTAATCAAGAAAAATCCTTGCAGGCTTTCTCAGCTACATGGGTTTTGGTTGATTACAGATGTAGTCAAGTTGATAATTAAGATTAGCCATGGAACCATACTAGTAGTTTTTATTTAATCAACTATTCTATTCTATTCTATTCTATTCTATTCTATTCTATTCTATTCTATTCTATTCTATTCTATTCTAGGGCAAAGACATTTGTCATTTCACTGTGTAGTCTTTTAACTCTTAAGTTCATTCTAAAATTGAGACTATATTGTCATTGGATGATAGGGATTTCCAAGATACTTGACATTCAAAATCGAAGATAATATTTTCCACTACTAAGCAACTTAAGGTCAAGGATAATAAAAACATGTGGGAATCTACCAAAATGGATACCAACAACCATTTACTTCTCTGTGTGTATTGATTCATCCATTTTAAGAGGGAATGTGAATTTGATCTAGTGTGTGTGTGTGTGTGTGTGTGTGTGTGTGTGTGTGTGTGTATGTGTGTACACCTTTTTCATTTGAGACAATTTTTCTAAGGTGCTAGAGTGGCCACTAATTCAAGGCCCTTCTGCCAAATCTTCCCAAATACCTGGGATTTCAGGGCTGCACCATAAGACCCAACTTCCCTAATGATTTTGCAAGGCAAAAGATCCCATATTAAATCAGGGCTGGGCCTGGCCTTCATGGCTCCTGAAAGCCCTGTCTTCTCCTTGGGAACTCTGCTACCATGTACAACATACACTTTATGAATATATGCAGTTGGATGAATGACAAGGCCATGAAAGAAGCATCAAGAAAGCCTGCCAAAATCAAGAATGAGAGCCACAGGCTCGTGACCCCACTGAGCTCTCTAGCTGGTTCCCAGCCTCTGACACCATCCTAGCTAAGACCACACTTCAGGAACACACACTGTCCAAATTCCCAATCATTCCACATTCAAATAAAACAGTTGGATTTCAAGTAATTGAATTGAAGGAAATTCATTATGTGCTAACAGAGTACATCAGTTCGCATTGTACTTGCTGACAAAACTAGAAAAGCAATTTTCTTTTAAAAATGAACACAAATATTTCTTATAACCTATATGAAATAGTAAAATTAGCCTTCAAATAGCCTATAATTGTTATCAAAATTTCAAGTCATTTTGACAGATCAAATCATGAAACTTTAATATTTAGTTGTTTTTCCTAAGTAGAAAGTTGAAAACACAATTCATTCTGTTATTTAGGCCTTCCTTACTAGTGTCACATGATTTGGTTAACTTCCTTTTGACTAATAAATTTGCTTTTTGGTTTTCATAACAAAAATTTCAAAAATTTGTGGTGAGAGAAAAGTAATATAATACATACCTCCATATAACCTTTGACAGTCCCAACAACAGTCAGTTATGTTATATGGTAATTTTCAGTTCTGCAGAATCAGCCTTGTGATAATTTTATATTCATCTGAATTAGATGGAAGAGAGGGAGAAGAGAAGGCAAACAGCCCGTTTGTTGCACCCTTGAGGCTGCCTTTCTCTTCTCCTTAAGCAGGGGCATATTTTTCAGTTAGTGCTCTAGTTAGTGAGCACAGGAATATTGACTCTGAGGCAGAAGTGAAGTGATTAGCCTTCTTAAATCCCCAGCAATGGCTGCAGTCAAGTTTCATAAGTGCCTCTGATATAAACATTCCCAGAAACCACTCTCCAAAAGGGCAGCCACTTACAGAAAGGTTGAAATAAAATTTAAACAAGACGTTGAACATAGATTTACAATAGTTTCATGACAAAAACTGTGGTTGAAAGTTTTTTAGGAGTTTCTGTGGTTTCGGCTGAGGACATAGTGTGTATTGAACATTAGCTGTCTGATGCTTAGATGTGGAATCCAAAACCACTTGGAAGGTTTAAACATTGGCAGCCGTGAAAACAAACACTAGACCACATTCCCAGAACCTAAAGGAAACCAAAGCAAACATAATAGAAGACAGATGAATTGCTTTCTATATGGCTGATAAAGCTGTGCGTAAGCCTCAGCTTGACACTCGCAAGGTAGTAGTAGTCATCATTACACCTGGGGCACAGTACAGATTGAAGCACTACGTGCCACAGTTGCAAAATGAATGCTGAGCTCTTACAGTTCTTTGGTCTGTATCACGTGACCATGGTGGAGAAAATGAGAATTAGGCAGTGGGCCAAAAGGAAATTTGAGAGAGGCTTTCTTTTTGTTTCCCTGTTGGAAATCTGCTTGTTGCCCCGTGAGTGAAGGCTCTCTCAGATGTGGGTTTGTGGGGGATGGATTGAAGGTGTCGAAGGCTGGAAGTGGACAGGTAGGTGAGCTGGGACTTTGATGATATACGGTGGTGGGTCAATGTTTTGGTGAGCTTAATGGTTTTAGAAAGCTGAGTGTAAGGCTGTCGGTGTGATTTTGTTCACTACTAAAATGATGTTAGATCTTGAATGCGAAGATGCAGATAGCTGCTCTAAAGGTATTTTCCATTGAGGTAAAAGGATTCCATTAAGCGTGCTATGTTTTCAACAGTTCATTAAATAATTTGATGCTTTTGGGAAAACAAATAGACCATACAGTACAAACACACTTGGATGATCCAAGTTGGCTAAATATGGCATGAAAAGGACCCCAAACTTAAGGGAGAACTGAAATAGGGGTCTGACTAATTTAGCTGTAGGAAAAAAACCTTATTGTTAAGTAGTTACCTATGTCTGGATGGTTTTTGCACCATGGTCTATATTTTAGTCACTTTCCAGGTGAAATTATCATAATAAAAATCTGTGCTACCCCTTGATAAAATTGTAAAAATTAAATTAGATTAGTTGGTGGATGGAAAACACATTGGAGACCAAGCAGAGTTTGAGAGGCTGTGTCAGCATTACTGTGTTCACGTGATCTCCCCCACATCAAGCAAAGCTTTTATAAGAAGAGCTTGGAAACATGCAGATAGGAAAAAGATGGACACTCTTAACTGAAAAAAAAATGTTTCTGAGTCTAGAAACTTAAAGGTAAAATGTATATAGGGTTTGATCATAATTTTTTCCCTGTCATTATCATTAGTTGATCAGAAAGTATTTTATGTGCATTCAAAGTAAGCACATACCTTGTATAGAAACAGACACTCACGCAGATAGACAGACAGAAAGAAAGGCAAACACACAGGATTTCTAGAGCACAGTAGAGCCTAACCATAAATATACAATCTGTACAAGTGTCGTTGATATAAAGTGTCAGAGTTCTTTAAATGGTTGTGTTACCCCTATTAGAACTTGTTTTGTGTGTGTGTGTGTGTGTGTGTGTGTTTTACTCTTGAATAAATGAATCTCCCAGAAAATTGGTAGCTGACGAGAAACGTTTTGATTCTGATTCTATGAGTAAGGCATGATGACAGGCCCCAGAAGGGTCGGCAACTCATTATTCATTCACATGGCGTCCACTGGAGCAGCACAGCAGGACTTCAGAGTCCAAGCTTGAGCTGTCACCACTTGGGATTCGTTGCTGTTGAATGGGGTCTGTTAGTTGCCTGCCATGACTTTTTTCTCCATGTGCTTTCTCATGTTGCTGGTCTATCATGTAGCTTCTTCTTCAGAAGAACAGTGGATCTTTGCATGTCATGTTAAACCCAAGAGGGCAATGTTAAAGCCTTAAAATTGCTGAAAGCCTAAACCCTGAACCAAGAGCAGCAATTGCCTCTTTCTGACTTGCTATGAGAGGAAAATAAACTCTATTAACCTATTCTGTTGAGGTACTCTGTTAAGTGGCTCAATAAATCTTTTCTGCTACAATGCTAAAAGCTGGCTTATCTGGGGATTGAGACCTTCTCTTCCCCATGCTCTTTGCTGTTCAACATCAAATCCAAAGGCATTTCCTAGGCAGTAGGAACACTGGCATCAATGTTGCTGCTCACAGCAATGCTGCTACTTTGCTTGCCTTGTTTCGGATCAACTCTCTCTTAATTCAGTTAAACAGAAAATCTGTATTGCTCTGAGAATTAGAATTTTTTTCTAGGTGAATTAGGTGGGAAGAAATGATCCTGTGAATTTCAGAAAGGTGCCCTTAAGAAAAAAAATGTATAGGGAACAAAATCAAGTGGCAATAGTAAGCATTGCCATTCACGACAACCCTCCAAAGAACAGGAAAGAGGCAGGCGAGGCTAATGAATTATTATCGTAAACCTTCCCCTCAATATGCAGTTGCAGAGAACACATCTAGCACCAGTGTGGTCATGGGATTCTGATCATACATACATTCTTACTCAAACTTCCTAGCTCAGAACAGCAAGAAACTATACCTTAGGCTCGAATACTCGCTAGCTAAATCACAGTTTAGTCTGACTGTGTAATTCCAGACTGATAATTAGCAGATGTCTATTGAAAATCAAAAGACAGATATTAGCCACTTTGCTATAGCCTGACTCTCTAACTGATTCCCAATGCTTCTGAAATTGGAAAGAGATACTAAATAATCATCAGAAAATTGATTCTGGAACACAAAGAACTTAAGGTGCCGCACAACAGGTCATAGGAAAAGGTCTATTATTTGTAGCTTCATGACCCAAAGAGTTTCTCCTTTATGTTTTGCCAGACACATTCAACCTTTAGACATTACAAAACAACATTGTCATTTGCAAAGCTCACATTCAAGAACCATACAATCAAGAAACAACAACAACAACAAAAAAATCTCAGAATGTTTGAAATAACTTTACTGTTTTGTGTTGAGCTATATCATAGTTATCATGGAGTGCTTGTGTCTGATCACCTGCAATTTAGGCATTCATGGGAGCTTCTGGAGAAATCATAGCTCAAGATAAAAGAGGAAGAAGAAGGCCAATGCTATCGATAAGGGCAGTCCAGAGAGGTTCAGTCTTCAGCTGTATTCTCCCCTTTATCGTCCCTCCCCATTTTCCCCTTACTTCTTTTAGGAATCAGTCACATTTGGTATTTTTCTCCAGGAAAATGGGTGCAGGTTGTTCAGCGTTGTGTATACTGTCCCTAAAGCTCCACCCACTGAAGCCTCTATGTTCCAGGCTGTGGAATAAGCTTAAAGCCACCATCATCTACTCAAAAATGGAGCTGAGAGATGAGCACCTTTGTGTTGACTAGGTCTACTTCATGCTCACATCTTTGCCTTCTTTATCGACTTCTCTTCTTTCTCAAATGCTTTGTGCTGAGCACATTTGCCTATACAATTGCTTTAGGTGGCGGCTTCTAGGTCTATGATTTTAGTTATCTATCTCTACGCTAATAATTTCCAAAAACGTATCTTAAAGCCAAATTTTCGCACAAATTTCAGGCTCGTAGGTGCAAGTGCCATTTGGTATATATTAAAGTTTGATAAGCATTTTAAACTTAACATATTAAAAAGTCACCTTGGGACTTCAGCGCGCGCGCACACACACACACACACACACACACACACACACACACACACACACACACAC
>NW_026592510.1:22450027-22469103 GCF_907164565.1 Psammomys obesus
CACACACACACACACACACACACACACACACACACACACACACACACCTCACTTCATTCTTCAAGACATCCTGTATCAGTATTAGTAAGGGCTCATTCTTAACTCTTTCAACTCAATTGTTCATGTATACATATAGAACTAGTTTCTTATTTTTCTGTTTTATTCCTCCCTAAAACAACTCGATTAGTATTTCCAGACAATTCAGTCTCTGAAACATTCCGATTCATCTTCTTTCTGTGTTTACTATGAAGACCTTATTTCAGCATAAGTCTGTAAGTTACACATCAGGTGGTTTATGCCACCAGCATTCTGGTTTTGTTGTCTATAACAGTTCCCCACTCAGAAGCCAGTGGTTTTCTTTAGAAGGCAAATTTGATCATGCCACCCTCTGTGTAGAACCATTTGCAGTCACTTGCTCAGTCCCATGTAGAAGGGAGTGTCACTGTGGAAATCTCTGCATGGACCGATCCTGCTCACCTTCTCACACCTTCCATTTTCCAGGCGTTCTCTTATCTCACATTTGTCTCTGCATCAGATCATTTGCTTCTACCATCCCTTTGCTTCAAAACCCTTTCAAGGATGGGTTCTTGCAGTTGGCTTATCGTATCTGATGCTGTCTCCACAGTCATTTGTAGCCAGCTGCCTCTCATCACACCCTTGTTTCCTTCACCATATCTCCTGATAATCTTGTCTGACTAATTCTCCACTGTGTCTCCAAAACTATGACCATTGTCTGGCACAAACTGATTTCTCAGGAAATATTTGTTGATTACATGTTTTCAAACCGAACATGTTTGAAGACGTTGAGTGTATCCACTCACCATGGATGAGTGGATGTATGTGTGACGCATGCCATCTGGTAGTGCTACTCTTGAAAAAGACTTTTCTCATACTTCCAGTCCCACTTTACTCTGTATGGATGAATCTGTATGACTTAGAATTTTGAGCAGCATTTACAGCATAATCTAGCTATATTTTTCGAACGAGGAATAGATTTTTTTTTTAAATAAAATACTTCCTTAAAATTATTCCACTAGATCTTGAGACTTTTACTATATTGGAGAATATTACTATCAGGTAACAAATAACTTGTTTTTTTACTTTAAAGTTTTTTAGATTTATTTTTACACCTCAAGGGTGCCCCATCTCTCCTCTCCTCCTAGACTTTTCCTCTTCCCCTCATCCTCCCCTCCCCAGAAAAAGAGAGCCTCCCCCCTCTTAACCTTCCCCAACATATCAAGTCACAACAGGACTGAACATATTTTCACCCTGGCAGCCTTGCCAGGGGAAAGTGAGCCAAAAACAGGCAATAGAGTCCATGTTAGAAACAACATTCCACCTCCACTCACCAGGCAACCCATATGAAGACCAATCAGCCCATTGGCTACATGTGCAGGGGGCCCAAGTCCAGATCATGCATACTCCTTAGTTGATGTCTCAGTCTCTGAAAGCCTCCATGGGCCTGGATTAGTTGTCTCTGTTGGTCTTCTTGTGAGCTTCCTGTCCCCTCCAGGTCCTTCTGTCTTTCCTCCAACATTTCCACAGGACCCCCAGAGCTCTGCCCCATGCTTCTCTGCAAGTCCCAGCATCTGTCTCCATCTGCTGCTGGCTGGAGCCTCCCAGACTATAGTCAAGTTAGGCTCCTGTCTGAAAGTATAGCAGAGCATCATTATTAATGTCAGGGGCTGGCTCTCCTTGATGGGGTGGTTCTGAGCTTGGGCTAATTATCAGTTGAACTTCTCTCAATCTTCAGTCTTCACGTCCACTCCCCTCCCATTAGGAATGGCAGGTAGAGTCACACCTGTGTCTTCCCAGGAGCCTACCCTGTCACAGGCCTCCATCCTGACAAAGAGATGTCCCTTCTCAGTTTCCCTTCTTATTCCCAGCCCTCTCACCTACCCTCTTTCCCCCCGCCACCTTCTCCCCACATCTGATCCTCACCTGTGTTTCCCTCCCCATTCCATCTCTGGTCCAGTTCCCCCTCTTCATCCACTTCTGCTGTCTATTGTATTTCGCCTTCTTAGTGACATTCTGGCACTCTCCCGTGAGTCCACCTTGTTATTGAGAGCTTCTTTGGGTCTGTGGATTGTAGTATGGTTATCCTGCACTATAAGTCGAATATCCACTTATAAATGAATACATACCATATGCATCTATCTGATTCTGGCTTACCTCACTTAGGATGTTCTTTTCTAGTTCCATCCACTTGCCTGTAAATTTCATATATATATTTTTTAAACTGACTAGTATTCCATTATGTAAGTGTACCACAATTTCTTTGTCTATTCTTCAGTAGAGGGCCATCTAGGTTGTTTCCAGTTTCTGGCTGCTATTAATAAAGCTGCTATGAACATAGTTGAACAAATGTCCTTGTATGGTGGACCATCTTTTGGGTATATGCCCAAGAGTGGTACAGTTGAGTCTTGAGGTAGAACTATTCACAATTGTCTGAGAAAGTGTCAGATTGATTTCCAGAGAGGTTATACAAGTTTGCACTCTCACCAGCAATGGAGGAGGGTTCCTCTCTCTCCACGTCCTCTCCAGCATGTGTTGTCACTTGAGTTTTTGATTATAGCTATTCTGACTCGTGTAAGATAGAATCTTAGAGTTGTTTTGATTTGCATTTCTCTGATAGCTAAGGACATTGAACATTTCTTTAAGTGCTTCTCAGCCATTTGTGATTCCTCTGTTGTAAATTCTCTGTTTAGCTCTGTACCCCATTTGTAAACTGTATTATTTCATTTGTTGATGTTTAATTTCTTAAGTTCTTTGTATATTTTAGATATTAGCTCTCTGTCTGATGTAGGGTTGGTGAAACAGGCTGCCATTTTGTTCTATTGACAGTGTCCTTTGACTTACAGAAGCTTCTTACTTTCATGAGATCCCATTTATTAATTGTTGATCTCAGAGCCAGTGCCACTGGTGTTCTGTTCAGGAAGTTGTCTCCTATGCCAATGAGTTACAGACTTTTCCCCAGTTTGTTTTCTAATAGGTTTAGATTCTCTGGTTTTATGTCAAGATTTTTGATCCACTTGGACTTGAGTTTTGTGCAAGGTGATAAATACCTGTTTATTTGCATTTCCTGCATGCAGACATCCAGTTATACCAGCACCATTTATTGGAGATGCTTTCTTTTTTCCATTGTGTGGTTTTGGCTTCTTTGTCGAAAATAAAGCGCCATAGGAGTGTGGGTTTATTTATGGGTCTTTAATTCTCTTCTGTTATTCAACTTGTCTGTTTCTATGCCAGTACCATGAAGTTTTTATTACTATTGCTCTGCAGTATAGCCTGAGATCAGGAATGTTGACACCACCAGAAGTTCTTTTATTATATAGAATTGTTTGGGCTATCGTGGATCTTTTATTTTTTTCATATGAAGTTAATGGTTGCTCTTTCTAGGTCTGTAAGCATTATGTTGGAATTTTGATGGGAATTGCATTGAATCTGTAGATGGCTTTTGGCAAGATGACTATTTTTGACTTTATAATTACATAATTTCCTTCTTTCCTTTCGCCCTCTATATACTTTCATATATCTGCCTTGGTCTCTTTCAACTTCATGGCTTCTTCTTTATTAATTGATGTCACATACATATATGTATATGAATATTTATAAATTCTTAAATATAACCTGCTAATCTGTAAAGTGTATGTTCCTTTTATGTATGTTTTGTTCTTCCCAAGGAAGACTATTTCTCTCACTCTCACCATTTGCTTCTTGCCTAAGGTTGAAAGCCTTGTGGTTTTTCCCTCATCCACTTGGGCATGTCTAATGTCCCTGTTTGGCTCATATTTATGCAGTAATCTTGGTGAGATTTTTATGGGTGTAGCTTCAGACACAGTATTACAGAAAATTCCTCAGTCCTCTGGCTTTTACAATTTTTCTGCCCCCTCTTCCACAATGTTTCCCCTAAGAATTAGGTGAAGGAGTTATTGCATAAATGAATCCATTGGAACTGGGCTCCACAACTCTGCACTTTGAATAGTGTGGTTTTCTGTGATGGTCTCTGTCTACTGCAAAGAGAGGTTTGCTTAATGTGGGGTGAGCACTACATAATATTTCTGTGTATAAGAACAAATTTTATATTGTTGTTTGGGATTATGCTGGTTTAGTAAAGTGGAAACTGTAGGTTCTCCTCTAACATCCACAAATTAACTAGCTCTTGGTAGTCGGTTAGGTTTCTTGTACCAGACATGATTTTTCTCTTTTAAGCATGTCCTAAGTCCAATTAGAGAGCTGTTGGTTACCACAGAGGTCTGCTGGCCACTACTGCCTGGCATGCTGGTTGTCATTGTGCTTAGTAGGCATCAGAGCTGCATAAGCATGATGGTTCTTTACTTCCTCTGTAGGCAGGTACAATATAAGAAGTTATTTCAATCTTTCTGAATTTGTAAAGATTTGTTTTGTTTCATGGGATGTGGTATATTTTAGAAAAGCTTCTTTGTACTGGTGAGTAAAATGTATTTTTTTTTTTTTTTGTATTTTGGTGAACTATTCTGTAGATTTCTATTAATTCCATTTGCTACTTAATGTCAATTAAATATGATAATTTTCTATTTTTTTGTACAGATAAACTATCTATTGGAGAAACTGAAGTATAGAAATCAGTTCCTATTAATGAGTTGATGTTAGTATGTGTCTTTAAATCCTGCACAATATTTTTAAATGAAATTGGGACCAGCATTTGGTGCATATATGTTTAGGAAAGAAATTAACTTCTTGATTAACTGTTCCGTTGATTAGAATGAAGTGTCATTCTTTAATGCTTTTGATTAGTTATAGTTTGAAGTCTGTTTTGTCTGATGTTTGAATTGCACTGCTTGCTTTCTTCCTGGTCTCATTTGATTGTAATATTTTGTCCATCCTTTTACTTAAGGGTATTTCCTATATTTAAAGGTAGGATGTGTTTCTTGTAGACATCAGATAGATAGATTTTATATCTTGAATCATTCACTATATGTGTGTCTCTTGGTTGGAGCATTGAGGTCATTAATATTTAAGTTATTATTGAAATGTTACATTAATTGTAATCATGTTGATTTTTCCCTGTTGTTGTTTGCGTTCTCAATGGTTCTTTGTGTTTCAATAATGATGGCTTTGCATTTTCTTTCCATAGTTTCTCTGCTATGCCCATTTTTCTCTTCAAGCTGAAGTATTGCTACTTGTATTTCCTTAACTGTGATTTATTAGATATACATTATTTTAGTCTGCTTATATTGTGCAAAGTTTTTCTCACTCCATCAATTATGGCAGATAGTTTCTCTGCATATATTAGTCTAGGTGGCTGTCATAGTCTTTTAGGACTTGTAATGCATTGTACCAGGCTATTCTGGCTTTCCAAGTTTCTGTTGAGAAATCAGCTCTCATTCTGATTTTTTTTTTTTTTTGTTAATCTGTGTTTTACATTTTTTCTCTTGCAGCTTTTAATACACTTACTCTTTATGTATACTAGGTAGTATATTAATATAACATACTTTAGGAATTTTCTCTTCTGATCTTTTATTTGGTCTGCTTCTTGTTTCTGTAGGGGTGTGTGTTTCTTTAGTTTGGGGAAATTTTCTTCTATGATTTTGTTGAAGAACTCATTTATACTATTATCTTAAGGTTCTTCCTCAACTATGCCTATAATTTGAAAGTTTTGTTTCTTTTCATGGATTCCATATTTCCTTTGTGTTGCTCTTCCCATTTTTAATTTTTTGTAGTCTGTGCATATTTGATCTAAATCTTCTTTCTCTTGGAGTCCTGATTGTCTATCTTGTACTTGATTCATTCTCATAATTCTCATCATAGGGCTTTCTTTTGGGATTTATTATGAGTTATTGGGTTTGTAAAATTCATATTTATTCCATCTTGAATTCTCTTTGATGTTTCTATCTCCTTCTTGAATGTCTATCTCAAGTTCTGGGTAGTCTTCTTCATTTCCATCCGCTGTATTTTCTTGGGCATCACCCAAGCATTTACTCTTATGTTCTTTCTTCTTAATTTCACTGAGCTCTTTTTTTCCTTCTTTTTTTTAAATTTTATTTTATTAATTACACTTTATCACTTTGTATCCCCCCATAAACCCCTCCCTCATCCTCTCCTGGTCCCATCCTCCCTGCCTCCTTCTTCACGCACGCCCTTCCTCAAGATCACTGATAAGGGAGGTCCTCCTCTCCTTCCTTCTGATCTTAGTCTATCAGATCACATCAGGAGTGGCTGCATTGTCATCTTCTGTGGCCTGGTAAGGCTGTTCCCCTCTCAGGGGGAGGTGATCAAAGAGCAGGCCAATCAGATTATGTCAGAGGCAGTCCTTCTTTCAATTACTATGTAACACTCTTGGGCACTAAACTGCCATGGGCTACATCTGTGTAGGGGTTCTAGATTATCTCCATGCCTGGTACTTGGTTGGAGTATGTCTCTGGGAAGAACCCTGTATTCAAATTTTCTGGTTCTGTTGCTCTCCTTGTGGGGTTCCTGTCCTCTCCAGACCTTACTATTTCCCACTTCTTACATAAGATTCCCTGCACTCTGCCCAACCATTGGCCATAAGTCTCAGCGTCTGCTTTGATAGTCTGCAGGGCAGAGCCTTTCAGAGGCCCTCTGTAGCAGGTTCCTAGGTTGTTTCCTGTTTTCTTCTTCTTCTGATGTCCATCCTCTTTGCCTTTCAGGATGGGGATTGAGCATTTTAGTCAGGGTCCTCTCTCTTGCTTAGTTTCTTTAGATGTACAGATTTTAGTAGGTTTATTCTATATTGTATGTTTATGTGAGTGAGTATATACCGTGTGTGTCTTTCTGCTTCTGGGACAGCTCACTCAGGATGATCCTTTCCAGGTCCCACCATTTACCTGCAAATTTCATGATTTCCTTATTTTTCATTGCAGAGTAATACTCCATTGTGTAGATGTACCACAATTTCTGTATCCATTCTTCAGTTGAAGGGCATCTGGGCTGTTTCCAGCTTCTGGCTATTACAAATAAAGCTGCTACAAACATGGTTGAGTAAATGTCCTTATTGTGTACTTGAGCCTTTTTTTGATATATGCCTAGGAGTGGTATGGCTGGATCTTGAGGAAGCGCTATTCCTAGTTGTCTGAGAAAGTGCCAGATTGTTTTCCAGAGTGGTTGTACAAGTTTACATTCCCACCAGCAGTGGAGGAGGGTTCCCCTTTCTCCACAACCTCTCCAGCACGTGTTGTCACTTGAGTTTATTTTGAATATTCTGAGAAATTTTTTCTTTTCTTAATATGGGAATATTGACTGGAGTGAGATGGAGTCTACAAGAAGTTTTCATTTGAATTTTCTTCTCATCATTAAAAATGTTGAACACTTTTTCAAATCGTTATCAGTCACTCAGTTTTTTTCTTTTTAGATGTGTCTATTTAGCTCATTAGACTATTTATTGCCTGGTGCCTTTGGTATTTTGGTGTTTAATTTCTTTAGTTCTTTATGTATCTGGGTATTAACTACCATGACTGAAATATGGTTGATAAAGATTATCTCTTCCATTCTCCAGATAGTCCCTAACTCTGCTTTTTTTTTTTTTTTTTTTTTTTGTATGCAGAAACCCTGTATGAAATCCCATTTGTCAGCTCATGCTCTTGTTTGCAGCTCTATTAAAGACATTTTTTTTAAAAGGAATTCTTTGCCTATCCCGGGATATTATGTAGTTTTCCTTTTGGAAAGTTTACAAGCTTCAGGTCTTATATTTTGCTTTTTTTTTTTTTTTTTTTTGTATATGTGTGTGTGCAAGGTGGAAAGTGGGTATCTTATCTTATTCTTCCACATAGAGATCCACCCTTTAAGAGTATGGGGAAAGAGATATTTTAAATAAATAAATACATTAATTAATTTCATATCTCAACCACAGTTCCCCCTTCCTCTTCTTCTCCCAGTCCTCTTTACTTACCTCCCCCATTCACTCCACCTTTATTTCTCTTAGATATCCAGTTTTATGGGTACAATTTGTTGGAAAGCCTTTTCCCCCCATCCACATGTATTATTGAAATCTTTGTTGAAAATTAGGTGGCTGCAGCTCTATAGGTTTACTCATGGACTTTCTGCTCTGTTCTGCTGCTTTATACATCTGTTTTGGTGTCAGTATGATTCTGTGTGTGCTATTATCAGTCTGTAGTGTAATTAGACATGAGTGAGTGTGGTACCTCTGTCATTGTTCTTTCTACCTAGGGCAGCCTTGGCTACTGGAATCTTTTATACTTCCATATAAACTTTAGGACTGTTTTCTATAGCCCTATGAAGAATGTAATTAGAATTTTTATAGCAATTGCCTCATATCTGTAGGTTACCTTCCGTAATATGGTTATCTTCACAATACTAATTCTGTCAATCCATGCACATGGTAGATACCTCCACCTTCCTTGTGTTCTTCAATTTACTTCCTTAGTGTTTTGGAGTCTTTATTATAAAGGTCTTTAACCTCTCTGGATAGAGTTATTTCCAGGAATTTTAAAAGGGCTTGTGGGTGGGATTTTTCTTCCTGGTTTCATCCTGAGCAACCGCATTATTTCTGTATAGAAAGGCTTCTGATTTTTGTGTGTCCACTTCCTGTTGTCTCCTTGAGTGTGTTGATCAGGTGTAACGGTTTTCTGGAGGAGTATTTAGAATACTTTAAGCGTAGACTCATACCATTTGAAAATAGGGATATTTCTACCCCTCTTTCCTTGTCTATTTTTCTTTTGTGTACTTTCTTATCCTAATTAAGGTTTAGAGCAGGGGTAGGGGATTGTACCCTCTGATTCTAATTTGTTTCTCTAATTTGTAAAATTTTAGTGGAAACTTATCTATTTAAAATTAATGAATTGTGTCCCTTTACAAGCAATGGGCTTGGGGTTAGAGAGATAGGTCAGTGGTTAAGAGTAGTGGCTGCTCTTCCAGAGGACCTGTGTTCAATTCCCAGAGCTTACATGGAAGCTCAGAACTGTCTGTAACTCTGGTTTCAGAGGCTCTGACACCCTCACAGAGACATACATCCAGGCAAAACACCGATGGGCATGAAGTAAAAACTTGAAAAAATAGTCAACATGTTAATAAACATTGTATGCACAGATACGCACTCATGTCTAAAATATGACTTAATTTTTTTATGTTTTTTTTAATCAACAAGTCATTTGTCATAAAGCTCGATTTTTTTTCAAATGGCCAACAATTTTAATTCTTTCAAATAAAAGTGCTGACAAAGGAGTGGGCCAAGATGTTGAAAAGCTGTCTAAAGCTGCTAGCTTGTCTAAAGATTTGCTGCTGTCATCACTGTCCCCTCCTCCTAAGTGTGGACACTGTTGTCATCAGTAGAGATCGCTAAAATATCCACATTGTGAGGATAGACTTGACATTCTGTGTTTTAATCTCTTTCCTACGACTAACTCATCCTCCCTGTCAACAGATAAAGGGAGCCAGGCAGTGGTAACACACTCCTCTAACCCCAGCGCTTGATGGTCAGAGGCAGGCAGATGTCTGTGATTTTTGAGGCCAGCCTGGTCTACAGAGTGGGTTCAGGGTAGCCAGGGCTACACAGAGAAGCCCTGTCTCAAAAACTTAAAAAAAAAATTAAAAAACAAATAAAGACCCAAGATAACCTGAAGTCTTCTGGGTCTCAAAGGTTTCCAACTTGTTCTTTAGGACAGTTATAAAAAAATTTTTTTCATAACTAAAAAGCCATAAAATGCTGTAATATTTCTGTGTTGTCTTGGAAATTTACTAGGAATAGTGTCATATTTAAGGTTTGATAATTGTTATAATAAAAGCCAAACATTTAAAAACCCTTAGTCCTACCTCAATGTTTTGGTCCCAGTACTTTCCTTTCTCCACAAATGTTTAAAAAAAATTTTTTTTTTTCTCTAGGATCCTTATCAAGTCTGAAATCCAATTATTCTGCAGCTATCCAACTTAGGTAATGTTATGCTATAAGGTTTCTTTTTAAAATTAATTATAATTCATTCATTTTGTATCCCAGCTGTAGCCCCCTCCTCCTCCCCTCCCAATCCAACCATCCCTCCTTCTCCTCCCATGCCCCTTCCCCAGTCTGATGGGGGGGGTCCTCCTCCCCTTCCATCTGATCCTAGGCTATCAGGTCTTATCAGGACTAGTTTCATTGTCTTCCTTTGTGACCTAGTAAGGCTGTACCCTCCCCTCAGGGGGAGGTGATCAAAGAACCTGCCACTGAGCTCATGTCAGAGACAGCACCTGTTCCACTTACTAGGGAACCCACTTGGACACTTGTCGCTAGCACACTCTGGCCGGTCCCTGAGTGGGATGCTGGCGATGACAGATTATGCTGGAGGCTTTGTTTTTGGTTTAACAAACGATCTTTAATAATATCAATCCAGGTAACACACATCCAATCACTATGAGCCAATACATAATATGTTCCAGGCGGGTACCTCTCCTGGACTTAAACTAGTCCCTGTCACAGCTTGGCGATGGCCCTCAGGTAAGGACACTTCCGGTCTTCTATGATTCCACGGCTCAGGCAGTTCCGGTGTTTCAGGACATAATATGAACATTCAGCTGAGCAGATAGCAAGCTTGTCGGGCAGTGCAAAACTGCAGGGTGATGGGAAGTTTCCCTCAGAGCACCAGCATATTCTGCTGCTCTATGCGGGAGAGTGCTCAAGAGGGAGGGCTTCGTCATCCAGTCCAAGCTTTGGGTTTTTATACTTTTTCTTTTTAAGCTTGTCATCATTCTATTGTATCGCCCCTTCTTATCTATCTATATAGGCTGGTTTCTGGCCTCCTTCTGCTCATCTCCTCCAACATGTGCCTATTGGCACACATTGCTTACAGTCTCACTACAACACTGACCTGCCATGGACTACATCTGTGCAGTTGCTCTAGGTTATCTCCATGAATGGTCCTTGGTTGGAGTATCATTCTCAGAAAAGACCTCTTTGCCCAGATTTTTTGGTTCTGTTGCTCTCCTGTGGAGTTCCTGTCCTCTCCAGGTTTTTCTATCTAATCCTTCTTTTATAAGATTTCTTGCACTCTGCCCAAAATCTGGCCATCAGACTCAGCATCTGCTTTGATACCCCGCTGGGTAGAGTCTTTCAGAGTCCCTCTGTGGTAGGCTTCTGTCCTGTTCTCTGTTTTCTCCCCCTTCCAATGTCTGTCCCGTTTGCCTTTCTGAGTGAGGATTGATCATCTTACCCAGGGTCTTCCTTCTTGATTAGCTTCTTTAGGTGTACAGATTTTAGTAAGATTATCCTATATTATATGTCTAATACCTACTTATAAGTGAGTATATACCATGTGTGTCTTTCTGCTTCTAGGATACCTCACTCGGGATGATCTTTTCTAGATCCCACCATTTACCTGCAAATTTCATGATTTCCTTGTTTTTAATTGCTGAATAATATTCTGTTGTGTAAATGTACCACATTTTCTGCATCCATTCCTCAGTTGAGGGATGTCTGGGTTGTTTCCAGATTCTGGCTATTACAAATAAAGCTGCTATGAACATGGTTGAGCAAATGTCCTTATTGTGTACTTGAACATATTTTGGATATATGCCTAAGAGTGGTATAGCTGAATCTTGAGGTAGCACTATTCCTAATTGTCTGAGAAAGCACCAGATTGATTTCCAAAGTGGTTGTACAAGTTTACATTCCTGCCAGCAATGGAGGAGGGTTCCCCTTTCTCCACACCCTCTCCAGCATGTGTTGTCACTTGAGTTTTTTATCTTAGGCATTCTGATGGGTTTAGGGTGAAATCTCAGGGTCTTTTTGATATGCATTTCCCTGATGACTAAGGAAGTTGATTGTTTCTTTAAGTGTTTTTCTGCCATTCTATATTCCTCTATTGAGAATTCTCTGTATAGCTCTGTACCCCATTTTTTATTTGGATTACTTGATTTGTTGCTTTTTCACTTCTTGAGTTCTATAAGGTTTCTAAGTTTGTTTTTTTTTAAAGCCCTACATTCTATAATTACTGCAATTTTCTAAAAATAATAATTCAGGAGAAAACAGGAAACTTGACTTTCAGAATTATTTAGATTCATTCTCTTAATTTAATATAGTCAGCCAATGACCTATTATAAACAAAAGCATAAAACCTCCAAGATTCACTTATCTAAAACATGCAGAAATATAAGCGCACATAAAGCTGAGAAGCAACAACCCTTTTCTCCCTATTTGCAGTGTTTGATTTTCCTCTTTGATGTGCTGCACTATGAGTGTGTTATTATACTGCTTCGAACCAGAAAAGAATAGTCACTAAAAATCAACATCTGAAACAGCATCAGAAAAAGAAAAGGTCATGGGAAACAAGTGTCATCTTTCTTCATTTTTATGGTAGAACTGTGATGGTGCCATTGGAATAGACGTTGTCTAGTAGACTAAGCTTTTTCCTGTATATAGTGTTTACTCTCTTCTTGGCTTTGAATATTTTAGCAGGAAATAAATGAACCATCTCTACGTATCAGGCTACATGACATGACTTTGGAAATGTCTATGAGAAAGACATATTTCAAACATCCCATATACTATCATAGAATATCAGGGCCCTATTCAAAGGTTAAGAAGAAAAAATTAAAGTGAAATGTAATACAAAAAACCAAAAAACAAAAACAAAAACAAAAACAAAAACAAAAAACCAAACAAACAAAAGTAAGTTAAGGAAGAGCTCTACTATGGAAATAGAAAAATATTATTGGGACTGACTCTGACATGAACTGATTGGCCTGCTCTTTAATTACCTCCCCCTGAGGGGGAAGCAGCATTACCAGGCCACAGAATAAGACAATGCAGCCACTTCTGATGAGACCTAATTAACTAGGATCAGAAGGAAGGAAAAGAAGACCTCCCCTATCAGTGGACTTGGGGAGGGGTATGCATGCAGAGGGTGGAGGAAGGAAGGGATTGGGACAGGAGGAGGAAGGGAACCACAGGGGGGATACAAAGTAATTAAGGTGTAATTAATAAAGAATTAAAAAATAAAAAAAGAAAGTTAATGAAATCAGAAAATGTGGAACATGGTGACTATAAATTAAAGATCAAGCAAGAGCAAAGCTCAGAAGTGCAAGGATCAAATGTTAGGAAACTGCATCATATGATCCTAGGTTTTAAGACACCAGGGTCCTAGAGGCTAATTAACCTGCTGATTGTTCTGATTAATACACCAAAGTCCAAAGACACACAGCTTATTTTAGGCTGAAACAAGCCTGGAATCAAGGGTTTGTCTTTGATCTCATTTTTTGTTTCCCACTATCAAATTACTTGGGTGTTGCAAGAGATTTGATCACATTGTGAACACCTAGATTCTGTAGAAGAAAAACTTGCTTCTAGGTGTGTGTGGCTCAGCCCTGGTACACACCTTCAATCCAAGAGCTTTTTGTAACAGGATTACAAAAAGTCAACCACAGGACAAGAGACTGAACAAGCAACCAGTTAACAGGGAGTGAACATAGGAAAGGATACAATGATAGGAAGTCTAGAAGACAGATAGAGAAATGCACAGAAAGCAGGAAGGTTTGATTTCCTCTCTCTCTCTCTCTCTCTTTCTCTCCTTCTCTCTCAGCATGGAGAAGAAAGGGTTTTTTTTTTTCCTTCTGGGACATTGGCTGAGGAGGAAGGTCAGTTGGGTGCTTTCTCTGCCTCTCTGAACTAGCAGGCTTTCATTCCAGCATTTGGCTCCCAAGTCTATTGGTAAAATTGCACATTTGAGATTTTGTTTAAAAACAACATTTGGGACCCTATATTTTTTTCCTACGATGTTGGTATAATGCTTTTGTGGAATGTATACCATTTACTGTTGTTCATTCAAATGCTGATATTGATTTGTCTACCCCACTATCTGGTTTCAATCCCTTGCATTGTGATGCTTATTCTAAGCACAACCTGTCTCGAGTTTCTGTAAACATGCCACCATTTGTTCTCTGTATTTTCAATTAAACAACCAGCCAATGCTGTGCAATGAAGAGAATAGGGTGGGACATCCTGGTCCAGAGGGGAGGAGAAGGAAGCCACTGGGAGAAAAACAAATCAGCAGGAGAGGTCTTGGAGCCAGGAGGAGAGATTAATCAGATCAAAGATATGACTAAAAGCAAGTATAATAGGTAAAATCTGAATGGTAGGAAACTATGTGGGCTTGGAAGTTTAGGATGGAATAACTATTGCCCAGCATTGTGCTCTAGGTTAACTAAATAAATCCTAGTCTCTGTATGGTGATTTGGGTATACAGTTGGTTTAGGAATAACTGCTGTTTAACTAAAACATAAATCAATAATAAATATTAATAACCCACAACACTGTGACATAATTTGAAATGGGTAGACCATTCATTGTGGTTTAAGATGGTTTTCAGTGATATTTATTTTAATAAGCTGTGAAGTATAACTCAGTATGCATCAATGTGAAGAATCCTTCACATTAGAGGATTCAGTTCAATCCAACCTGCATGTGGAGGAGGAAATGACAAGTGATGAGAGACTGAAGATACAGGAGAGTGGAAGACTGAGCTGGATCTTGTGAGTTAAGAAAATGAGAGTGGAAAGGAAGAAAGACATAAAGATCCAGTATTTCATTTACAGTGACTGCAAGAATGTTGATATCATTGGCAGCTGCAGATGGCTGGCAGGATAGGGAAGCAATGTTTTTTTTTTTTTTTTTTTAATTCACTTTACATCCTGTGGTAGCCTTATCTTTCATCCTCTCCCAGGCCCACCCTCCTTCCTTTCCTGCCCCCCTCCCCAGTCCCCTTTTCCTCAGAAAAGAGGAGCTCCCTTTCCCATCAAGTTACATCAGGACTGAGCATGTCCTCTTCCTCTGTGGCCTGGCAAGGCAGTCCCACCAGGGGAAAGTGATCAAAAACCTGGCAAGATCCTGTTAGAAATAGTCCGTGTCCCCCTTACTTTGGAAAATTTCTAACAGGATCTCAAGGGCAGGCTGTTTGACACCTCCCCCCCAGGGGAGGAGCAGTCTGTTAGGCCACAGAGGAGGACTTTGCAGCCAGCCCTGAAGATACCTGATAAAACAGGGACAGATGAAAGGGGAGGAGGTCCTCCCCTATCAGGGGACTTGGAAAGGGGCAGGGAGGAGACCAGGGAGGGAGTGTGGGGTTGGGGAGGGAATGAGGGAGCGGGATACAGCTGGGACACAGAGTTAACAAAATGTAACTAAAAAGAAAAAAAAAAAAAAAAAAAAAAACACTAAAATGCAATGAACCGAATAAAGCTAGGATAGTGATCAATGAGAAGCTACATGGCCAAAGGCTGGAAAGAGATACTGGATGGGTAGGAATGGGCCACATAGGTAAGCAGTTGAGTTGAAGTGTGAAAAAAAAAAAAAACCTGGCAAGAGAGTCCATGTCCAATGCAGTTCTGACTTTCCTTACTAGAGGACTCACATGATGCCTAAACTGCCCATCTGCTATATCTTTGTAGGGAGCATAGGTCCAGTTTGTGCATGGTCCCCGGATGATTCAGTCTCAGCAATCCTCTCTGGGCCCTGGTGGGAAGCAATGTTGATGTCTAAGAAGGAACGGGGAGGCATGGACTAGGATATATAAACATGAGGAGCACTGGACGAGAGGAAGGTTCTGAATCAGGAATGGATAGCATTCAACCTGATGATGGGCTGTACATGATGAATGGTGCAAAATGAATTTAAAATTCATGATGCCGCGGAGGAAGGAACAAGAGGCTTTCTGCAGGGATGCAGACCTGCAAGGGGCTTGGAACAAACAGGAAGTTTAGTTGTTCATAAGAAACCGTTACAGATAATCGTAAAACTTAAGTGTAGGAGGAATATGGACAGTAGTTGAGTTATTTTCTGCCTCTAAAAATAACAATACCTTTAGGTTAAATTAAGGGATAATTTAGTTTTTTTTGTTGTATTTGAAATAATTTCACTTTATAAAAATAGATATGTGATAATCATTTTCTTAGTAAATCATTCCACACAACTCTGTCTTTCTATTTCTACTCATTCAGTTTCCTCAAAAATAAGTAGGGGATGAACAACCATGCAGGCATTATCTTCAATTATCCTCCCAATGACATGTGTGAAGGAAACTTTAGTCTCAGAATTAAATTTTCCATAAACATTGTACTTCCTTCAATTGTGCAATTTTGTTGGTCCGGTTTTGTATATTATAGTGTCTGTGTGTGAAGCTAGTTGGTCAGCAAGCTTCCGTGGATTTTCTATCTCTGCCTCCCAACTTGCCACAGAAACACTGAGATTACTGATGTGTACTGGGCCCAGCTTTACATGGGTTCTGGGAACTCAAAGCCTGGTCCTCATGCTTTTCTAGCAAGTGTTTTTACCTACTGAGCCATCTCCCTGCCCTGTCATATATTAGTTTAATTGAGGATGAAATAAATACATACACACATCTCTGTAATATATGTGTGTATGTATAAAATGTACACATTATATTCTATATGCTTATCAGGACAACGTGACACAAAATCAGCAGCATTCAGAAGATGGTTAAGCTTACTGTACTTCCTGTGTGTTTCTGGTCCTGTGGCCAGGAAGAACCTATTATAAACTTTTTGAAAGAGCTACATTTTTTTTTTTAAAGTTAAACTGTTGTGTGTCATAATTAAGTTTCCAATTAACTTCCCAACAGTAAATAAGAATGATGCCTCCTTCTTTGTCAAACCGGCAATTGCTCTGGAGATCATGTCAGAAACTTTCTGAAGCACTCAGGCTGCCTGCCCAGACCTGCTGTTTTCAGCTTAGTGTAGGCAGGTATTTTAGAATCTGTTTCATTGGGGTTCTTACACCTCTACTTCCCTTCTTACACTTACCCTAATCCCTTTCAACCCCACCCCAACACTAGGAAGGAGAGAAAGGTTAGAGGGGTAAGGGGCAGCACGTGTCTCTTTAGACTACTTCCTTCAGTTTAGGGTTGTAGTTTCTTGGAGCAAGTCTAATCTTCATAGTCAGGATACCCAGCAGTCCAGCAAACCAGCACACCAGCAATAATAGCAAATACAGCAGCAGGAGGAACCAGCAGCAGCAGTTCCAGACCCTCTCACGGTTCTGGCATTTATGCCCTCTCATGAGTTCTCAAAATTAAACCGTCTGCAGCTGGCAGAGATCATGCCCCTGCTAGAGCACGAGACGATCCTAGCTAAGGGCTGTGCACAAACTGAAGCAGCCCCATACCTCACACCTGAGATTAAGACAAAAAATGTGTTCACATAGCATAACTGGACTTTTAAGGAAACCAAAATTCCCAGTCTCCCTCCAGGTTAGCCTTCCTCTAGTAGAGTCATTCTGTGGGGCACTGGTACACATTTCCCCAGGTTCGCAAAAATGGCCGACGGGTACACGTTACCGATTTACAAAGCCTTCAACTTACTGTTTTAATTGCTGTTTTTAATCTACAGTAAAAGGTTGGTCTGCTGATAAATTTGATAGGTAACCCCATCTTCGGTGTTTTCCATTTCTTTCCTTTCGTGTTGCAGCAGCTCTTCGGGGACTCTCATTATGGTGACATAACATATATTTTCAAGGGAAAATAAGAGGATGCCAACTATTTTATTTGTCATCAATTCAAATCCTTCCTGCAAAGGATTGATAAAGAGTTTGGCTGGTGTTTTCAATCCCATCCCCATCTTGCCTTAAATTTCCAGTCCTTGTCTTTCTAATCCTTTTATCTTCCACCAAACTTCCCAAGCAGGTACTTTCTTACCATCCTCAAATACACTCTCAACAAGTACATATACTCAAAAAGTATATAAATGATGGCTGCACCAAAGTAAATTCTTAGTACCTTGCACTTTAAGTGAAAAATCATTTACATTGTGAATAAGGACAATAATGTAAAGATTTATTTGCTGGTCTGATTCTATTGAAGAGATGTTTCCATATGTTTGTCTGTGCTACCGCTTATTTCTGAAAGAACAGAAAATGCTATAAATACTGGTGTAAAACAGTGGCACGAGTGGGGGAGACAGTTAATGGACTTGAAGATTGGAGGGAGTTAGATTAAGTTTAGAACTATTCATGGTGTTACAAGCTTTATTACCTTGGTGTATCACGTAGAAAAATGTCCTTTCTGGATGCTAATCTGAAATGTTTTTTATAGTGCTATTTCCCAAAGTGTGGTTAGAGGACAACATTCACAAACACCTGCTCCTTTTAACTGTCTCATGTCTCACCTGAGTCAGATTAAAATGCAGTTCCAAATGGGGACAGCCTCAGAATCTGCATTCTATGCAACGCCATTAGGTTGTTTATCTCAGTTCAAACATTTGTGAACCTCTGGATTAAACCCCGTGAGTAAAGAATTTTTTATCTTCACCCAGATTTCCTGCCTCAGATTCAGAATCTGTTCAGAGGAGAATGTTCTGGAAGACTCTGAATTTCATCTTTTGCTTGTCTTGGCAACCAAAAGCGCAGGAGTCATTGTAGACCCTACTCCTTCCCTGAGCCAGCACTCCACTTACCGCTAAGTGCTCTTATGTCAAGCTTCTTAGAATTCTCAAGTCTGCCTCATCCTCTCTATCTCCACCTTTTCTAACATATCAAATGATAATGGCTTTTCGTCTGTAAAGTGATGAGACGTTGAAGAATATATCACCCCCGTTATGAGTCTGTAACAACGTGATATGAGATGGAGGAACAGTGGGGGTGCTCTGCCAGACTTCTGTTATTTGTAGAAAGTGAAAAGCAATAGTGAAATGCTTGTCTGTTTTAACTATTACCATTGACAAACATGAGCAATAATACTCCTTGCTGTAGGTTCTGTGCTGCCCCCAGAGTTCACGCACATTTATAGTATCATCATACATACAACTCTCTGTAATTGTTTGTATATTTGCCCATCACCCTGAATTCTAAGCTCTTTATTGATTCTCAGAGGTCAGCCAAAAGGATCTCATTGGATTATGGAAGCCTAAGGTTAATAGGTGTAAATCTAATATATATTGAGATAAATTAATTATTCTAGAACTATGTACAAAGGATAATTAAAATTGCATGGCTAGTTATGTGTATATAGGTACTCATCTCTACAAATTTTTCCAGAATTGTGGGAGAGGTATTTTACAAATGTAATCATAGATTACTTATGAAAAACAAGAAGTCATTGTGTGTGTGTGTGTGTGTGTGTGTGTGTGTGTGTGTGTGTGTGTGT